>NW_028187055.1:1479568-1512068 GCF_003343005.1 Rhea americana | reverse complement strand
GAGAATTTTGGATTCTCTTTTATAAAACTCTCACGGCAGTGTATGCTGGAAACATACATGTAAATGTATTTCTCTCCCCCTCTTCCTCTCTATTTTTTTTTTTTTTGGGTTTGGTTGGGGAGGTTGCCGTTTTTTTTTTTTTTTTTTTTTTTTTTTTTTTTTTTTTTTTTTTTTTTTTTTTTTTTTTTTTTTTTTTTTTTTTTTTTGCACAAGGTATGAAACATGTATGTATGCAATGGAAATCATCACCAGTCTAGTGTGCAGTTTGTGCTAAGTGTCAGTGTGGGCTGTGAAAACTTCTGCAGTTGCTGTCTCCTATTGGCTGGGTAAATAGCAGAAACTGTGGAAATACACCTGTTGTAGAAAGAAGAGTGGACAATGTTCACAGGTTACCACTATTGTTTAGTCCTAGAGCAGGCCCTGATTTAGCAAAGAATTTTAAGTTTAAACCTGTCCCAATTTGTTGAACCTGTTAAATACGTATTTTAGTCTCATTAATTTCAGCATTTAATTGCTTTACTGGATTGTTGTCTAACGTGTTTTTTGCAAATAAAGTTATTTCTTTGGAGGATTTTAAATCAGTCCTTGAAATTGTTTGCTACGTTTAATTTTGTGGACTACTAAAAACAATACTATCATTACTTTTTGTCCTTTCTAAAATAATACATTCAATTCTGCATCACTTTTTTAATGGAAAAGAATACCTCGGCAGAGACAGATTTCTTCCAAACCACCAGTCTGAGGTTAAGAAAAGATCTTATGTGAGAATATTTGTATTTTTAACCACATCCTTACCCTTTGGATGTCTGTCTGTTTTTTCAAACAATGCATGTATATTTATAGTGTAAATATTCTCACTGAAGCAAACAAAATGTGCAGTGCTACTCACATGTACAATATATAGCGCCTCATGTCCACTTACATTAGAATGCACAGCTTTTAACACTGTTCGAAGATGACAGTATATCTGTGGGGAAACACTGACATCCAGAAGGCACATTTTATAGGCAAAAAATATTAGAAAGATTTAAAAAGAAGAAAAGAAATACAAACTGCTCTTCCAATTTTGGTTATGTCTATAATTTGAAGCATTTTCCTTTTTCCAGTGTGTGTTTGCCTTAGTCTCTGCATGTACRTGTGAGAAGAAAAAGAAGGGCTGACGTTATGTTCTGTAATTTCTCCTGCTTCAGATRTAATTTGTGTTGCTTATATGTGCTCTTGATATTTCTGTGTGGTTTCAGTACACACGTAAACCAGCAGAGTCTTTGCAGATGCAGGAATGTCTGGAGAGGATTGCTGAGATTTTTTAGTCACAGAAAGATACATTATATAAAGGCTGTCTGTTGGTCTACCTATTATAGTTTAGACAGATAATCTGAATATCTCTTTTATTTGATGTTGAATAATATTGCTCGTCTCTGCAAGTAATTAGAACATTTTTTCTGTGTTGAAAATTCTAAAGCCTACTTATCTGTCAAATTTCTGTGCAGAGAATTTTTAGTAAAACATACATGTTTTAAAGAGTTAACATTCTTCATTTTCCATGCCTCTGTATTATCTCTAGCAGAAACCTTTTTTTCAGTTAAAGAATTGCATTGACCTTGCAAAATATCATATGTTGATTGTGTTACTATTTGTCTTACAAACATTAGTAGTATTGAATGGAAAAGGTATTGTGTGTATCCTATGGTAACTAGAAGAGTTAATCAAAATCCCTTTGATTGCAGTGACAGAGATTAAACATTTCACATAAACTATTCCCTTTTTGGTTAACAAGCATTATTTCTTTGTGCCTATATATTTTAGATAATGACTGTGCAGGCATGTGGGTATGTATATCAAGTCGATTCGGTTTTTATCAGAATCTGGCTCAAATTCTGAAATCATAGAAAATCAAGAGTCCTGGCCAATTGTATGCATTTCACTCTTACACTGCAGTGTATATTGGTAAAAGAGTGAAGTCAATCTTGTATTAGTCTCAGCAAAACCTAGGAAAGTAAGTGAAAGTTGGAGATTTCACCCTAACATTCAGTTTCTTTGCTTTGACAGTTCAGCACCAACCTTCCATGCAATTTTAATGTTTCTTGTGTGATTTAACTCCTTTTATTTTCATGGAAAAGAAACCTCTCTACCAAATGTAAAAGTGCGAGATTGGTACAGCAGGCCATTATAAATAAAGAGAAAAAACAAATGCCAGTGGCTTAACTAGAGTTTCTACTTAAGCAGATATTTAGATGCTTATATGAGCAATTAAAAAATGTACATCTTTGTGATTTAGAAAAACGTAATGATGATAGTAGCAGATAATTCGCATGGATTCTTGTGTAATACTTTATCAGCTATAGCAACATTCTACATCCTAGAACAATTTTGTGCACCTGTTTATTAAAAATATCGGGAGATGAAAATGAGTAAAAATGGGCATAGTTCCACTGAGGTTAGCAGAATGATAGCTGTTCCTGAAAGCTAAAAATGTGGGCGCCCTCACTTTTCAGCTCCTATTTGGTAACTGCTGATTATTTCTAACTTCCTTTTTTAATAAGAATGCCAGATGGTAACTGTCCATTTCTATCAATTTTAGGTCTCAGAGCTTTTTATTTAGAAGTCATTTCTGAATCAGAAACCATATTCTGTAGTTGTCTGTTATTTGGCTTTCTGAACCTTAAAAAATTATTTCTTTGGTGTTACAAATGACAAGAAACAGGTGTGTTTAATGAGAGAGCTAAGAGATTTTAAACTGTAGCTGTAGTAGGGAGTTCCACTTGCACATGCAGAATTTAGGATTGCAGAGGTACCAGAACTATTGTGTTCAAATTCATGGAAAGTATTACAACACTGACATTATTGAAGCAGACTGGCTTCTTAGTTCTTTTATTATTTCTCTATTTTATTCTTTATTTTATACACTAAATGCATTTTTTAAGAATATCTTTTCTGGTTTTATGATGCTTTTCCTGGTGTCTTCTTGGCCTTTGGCTCCAAGATAATTTTTTCTAGTGACTTCTGTTATACTTGGTCTTCTCGTCCTCAGGCGTCCTTTTAAATACACTTGAAAATACCTGAGGCTGAGAGATTCTATAAGGAATTATGCCCTGCTTAATAATATTTTTTGTAACTAAAGCTAGAATTGTCTTCTGAAATAAACTGATACTTACAGGACACATGAATGTTACAGTGGGCATTGTAAGGTGTTATGGCATTACTTAATACTAGAAGAGCTACTTTTCTATTTTATCTTAAAATATCAGACTAGTTCGGGACTACATTAGGACTATATTACAAAGATGAATACAGAATGCAATACTGGCTATAATACTGTTATTTTATGAGAAAATTCTAAGGATGTTTAAGATAATGTACAGTACTACAATGAGAGAAGGTTCTATTTTTCAGAAAAGAAGTTTAAGAATACATCAGCAGCTGCTTAGGAAAAGGTCGGTTTATGGTTATTCCCTCCCCCCACAATCCAACAAAACCTGAGCTTTGTTAACATGATAATACATATTTTCTTCCTATAACATAGGTGCAGAAATGCCCTTTTTTTCTACTCCTCTTCTATTCATAGAATCATAGAATGGTAGAAGGGACCTCTGGAGATAGTCTAGTCCAATCCTCAGCGTAGCCCATACGGTGACTGAACCCGTGACCTTGGCATTAGCAGCACCATGCTCTAACCAGCTGAGCTAAACCTGCCCCCCAATATTCTTTCAATATTGTACCCTGCAAGGATATAGCTGACTTTTTAACATGGCTTTCTGCAAAGTTCACCTGACGTGGGAATTTTTTTTCTTCCATCTCTGAAATCTATTCACAGTTCATGTTTGTTTTCTACCTTGACTTGCTTACAAATGATCTACATTCTATTATCAGAGTGATTTTTTTAAAGCATCTTTTATAAAACTGGAGGTAAATGTGTACAAGTATGTTTTCTACTGTGCAATGAAAGTATACATTTATCACTTAGGTACATGTAAGCCACTTCTGTGAATTGGGCCCTTGGAGTAAATGTGTTTTGATGTAATGGCCATCTGTTCATGAATATCACATTTGCTAGTTTAAAAAATAGTTTGATGTAGATAAACACATAATTTGGTAAGATTATATAGTTTCACCAGGTGGCAATACAATAGCAAAGTTTGATACTTACTGTAAGCCAATACTGAAGCTGGGAGTGAGGTCTCAAGTTTTATGTTTGTTGCATTTAAAAATTCATCTGTAACATTTACTTGTAGCTGCTGACTGCTGGTTAACACAGCACCCATATCATACTGTAACAGGAGGCAAAATGTATGTCCTAGTCATTCAGGAAAACAGTCATAGCTTTGCTTCCCTTTTCACCCTATAGAGGTGAAAGCTGTTGTACCCTCAAATGGATCCAGTACAAGCAGCCACCAGGAAACCTTGGAACAGTTGACCTGACACTTTTGCCCAGTATGGCTCCATTCGTCAGCTGTCAGTGACATGGAAATGCCCTGGAGGCTGCAGCTCAAGCACCTTTGCTACAAGACAGCCTTGAGGAGATGCAGTTGGTCCAGTGTTAYGAGAGTCTAGGGCTGTTTGGCACAGGTCAGCTGTGCATGTTGCACACACATAATRCAATAAGTATTCGTTGGTATCAGTCCATTTTTTCAGTTGATGCAAACTAGTTTCTAGATTCTTTATTTGACTCTAGTTTTAATACTGTGGTATCTACTGTGGTCCTGGCACATATTTTACTGCTAAAGTCAAAGTTTATTCTTAGATAGCCCTKATACCAAACTGTAGGCAGGACAGAGTGTTGTTGATTTGTAGGTAGAGTGTGTGAGTGCTAGTGAGTTTGGTTTCCGGATATATCTTTGAAATTTTGTTTTATGGTTACTGATTGTAGTACAAAAGACAGCAGCAATGTAAAATGAGCATGTTTGATAACTTTATCTTTTTTTTTTAATCATTTCTGTATTTTAGCATATGTTCCTGAGGAGGAATTGAAAGCAGCAGAAATAGATGAAGACAGTGTAGAAGATGATGGGCTGTCTCTGGACATCCAGGAGAGTGAATATTTGTGCAATGAAGAAGCGGAGATCAAAGAGGCTCAAAGCTACCAGAACTCCCCAGTCAGCACTGCAACTAATCAGGATGCAGGCTATGGTTCGCCGTTTAGTGAAAACAGCGATCAGCTGGCCCATTTCAAAAGCACTTCTTCTAAAGAAGAGAAAGAGGATCCTCAGTGCACAGACAATGTTTCCTATCCACAGGACAGCTTGGCACAAATAAAAGCCGTGTATGCAAATTTGCTTTCAGAGACTTGCTGGTCCAGTTTAGCTTTGGACTTAAAGAAATCCAATCCAACCACCAGCAACAATGGAATCAGCCAGAGTGAAAACACCACCAATACTGACACCAATGCCAATGCCCAGAGTACTAGTACCACCAGTATCAACACTAGTACCAGTACAACTACCAGTAATACTAGTAACAGTAATAGTAACAGTAACAGTGGTGGCTCAGGTTATGACTGGCACCAAGCTGCATTAGCTAAAACTTTGCAGCAGACTTCATCATACGGACTTCTCCCAGAGCCTAGCCTTTTCAGCACTGTACAGCTTTACCGGCAAAACAATAAACTTTATGGGTCTGTGTTCACCGGTGCTAGTAAGTTCCGATGCAAAGACTGCAGCGCAGCCTATGACACACTGGTGGAGCTAACAGTGCACATGAATGAAACTGGACATTACCGTGATGACAACAGAGACAAAGAAGCTGATAAGACCAAACGGTGGTCAAAGCCTAGAAAACGTTCACTTATGGAAATGGAAGGCAAAGAGGATGCCCAAAAAGTGCTGAAGTGCATGTACTGTGGGCATTCATTTGAGTCTTTACAAGACCTCAGTGTCCATATGATAAAAACAAAGCATTACCAGAAAGTGCCTCTGAAGGAGCCAGTACCAGCCATCACTAAATTGGTCCCTTCTACCAAAAAGCGAGCACTTCAGGACTTAGCTTCACCTTGTTCACCTGAGCCAACAGGGATCACTGCAGAAGCTTYGCTGGGTGAATCTGCAAAGGATCAGAAAACTGCCAACCCCTATGTGACTCCAAACAACCGCTATGGCTATCAAAATGGTGCTAGCTACACTTGGCAGTTTGAGGCACGCAAAGCCCAAATATTGAAATGCATGGAATGTGGCAGTTCCCATGACACTTTGCAGCAGCTTACTGCTCACATGATGGTCACTGGTCATTTTTTGAAGGTGACCAATTCTGCTTCTAAAAAAGGCAAACAACTAGTATTGGACCCTGTGGTGGAGGAAAAGATACAGTCTATACCTCTCCCACCCACCACCCACACAAGGCTAGCAGCCTCCAACATTAAAAAACAACCCGATTCTCCAGTGGGCTCCACAAACTCAGAGGAGAAGAAAGACCCTGAAAAGGAAAAGGTGGTTGCCAGTGATACAGAGAAAAAGATCAAAGAAGAGAATGAGGACTCTACAGAAAAATTTGAGCCAACAACTTTGTATCAGTACCTCAGAGAGGAGGATCTAGATGATAGTCCTAAGGGCGGAATAGACATATTGAAATCACTTGAGAACACGGTGACAACAGCTATCAGCAAAGCTCAGAAYGGAGCACCTTCCTGGGGAGGGTATCCTAGTATTCATGCAGCTTACCAGCTCCCGGGAACAGTCAAACCCCTTCAGGCTGCAGTGCAGAGCGTTCAAATGCAGCCATCTTACGCCAGCGGTGTAAAATCACTGTCTTCAGAACACAATGCACTCATCCATTCCCCAGGCAGCCTCACACCTCCACCTCACAAGAGCAATGTGTCTGCTATGGAAGAACTGGTGGAGAAAGTTACAGGTAAAATCAGTGTAAAGAAGGAAGAAAAGCCTTTGGAGAAAGAGAAGAGTTCTCCAGCCAAACCCATGTCACCTGCTGCTAAAGAAAACAAAGACTTCCCCAAATCAGAGGAAATAAGTAACAAACAGCAGCAGAAAAAGAGCTCTGAGACAGAGGTTCAGAAGGGCAAAAAAGATAGTCCAGCAGAAGCACATACACCAAATGGTACAGAGTCACTCAAAGCAAAAGTTGCAAATGGCTGTAACAATTTAGGAATTATCACGGATCATTCACCTGAGCCATCCTTCATTAATCCACTGAGTGCTTTACAGTCCATTATGAATACCCACTTAGGCAAAATTTCTAAGCCAGTAAGCCCCTCTCTGGACCCGTTGGCCATGCTGTACAAAATCAGCAACAGTATGTTGGACAAACCCATTTACCCAACCACTCCGGTCAAGCAGGCTGATCCTATTGACCGGTATTACTATGAGAACAGTGATCAACCTATTGATTTAACCAAGTCCAAAAACAAACCTCTTGTTTCCAGTGTGGCTGACTCTGCCTCTTCTCCACTGAGAGAGAGCGCCCTGCTGGATATTTCCGATATGGTGAAGAACCTCACGGGGCGTTTGACACCCAAGTCTTCAACTCCATCTACCGTATCAGAAAAGTCAGATGCAGATGGGAGCAGTTTTGAGGAAGCYCTGGATGAACTGTCACCAGTACACAAGAGGAAGGGCAGACAGTCCAACTGGAACCCTCAACATCTTCTGATCCTTCAAGCGCAGTTTGCTTCCAGCTTGAGGGAGACCCCAGAAGGCAAATACATTATGTCGGATCTAGGTCCACAAGAGCGGGTACACATCTCTAAGTTTACTGGTCTTTCCATGACCACAATTAGCCACTGGCTGGCCAATGTGAAGTATCAGTTAAGGAGGACAGGTGGAACAAAGTTTTTAAAGAACTTGGACACAGGACATCCTGTTTTCTTTTGCAATGATTGTGCCTCTCAGTTCAGGACTGCTTCTACATACATAAGTCACTTAGAGACACACTTAGGGTTTAGTTTGAAGGATCTATCAAAGTTACCACTAAATCAGATTCAAGAACAGCAGAATGTTTCAAAAGTCCTCGCAAACAAGACTCTGGGCTCACTTGGAATTGCTGAGGAGGACTTAGGCTCCACATTCCAGTGTAAGCTCTGTAACCGAACTTTTGCAAGCAAGCATGCAGTCAAACTGCACCTTAGTAAAACACATGGCAAGTCCCCAGAGGACCATCTGATCTATGTAACTGAGTTAGAAAAACAATAGCGTCCAGGTAAGCAGCCAGGTATGCAAGTGACCACAGGAACATTGCACTAAACTTCTTCATAGTACTGCACTAGGCCTGACCTGAGCCTCTGAAATCAGTCTTACTTTTGTTGCTGAACTGCCTATCTGGACCTTGGTTTTTCTTACACTTATTTTGTAGTTATATTTATATGCTCTTTGTCTGATCTGTGCATGGTTATTTTTTTGTTTTTGTTTTTATTTTTTGTGAGTCAAAGTCTGACCTTTATTTTCAACATCTGTCCTTGATGTTAAGCTATCTTTTGTAGAATATAGTGGGAGACACTATTGAGAGACATTAATTTAGCCGTAAAGAAAGACACAAAGAACAATGATAAAGAGACATCCTAAAATTACAAAGTTGCCATGACAATAAAGGTCACAGAACCTGGTAGTGTCAAGTTTTAACCCTCTGAGAACTGTAATAGCATTTCTGTGCCTTTCCCAATGACTAAATAAGTAAATAAGGAAAAACAAAGGAAAAAAGGCTTAAAGGTATTTCATTCAAATAAAAGCTGTGTCAGAAACAAAACTTATTTTTTTTAAATGAATGAGCTTTTCTTTTTAATGCAGAACTGGTTTGTGAAGAAATTGTGCATGCAGTCCTTGGAAGAAGGAGAGCTGTGTAGTACTCAAGGGGTTAGGAAGCCACAACTATATAAGTTAAATGATGATGATGATGATGATAATTATAATAACAAAAGCAAACCAAGTCGCCACTATGCCCAGACCCTCTGGATGCTGAAAATTGCCACTTTGTGGCAAAAAAAGTATGCAAGCTGTTATTTAAAACAAGTGTAAAAATGCTCTTTTTTTTTCTTTTTTTTCCTTTTTTTTTGTTTCCTGTAAAATACTGCAGTTTATAGTTATTTACAAATGTTAAGCTTTGGTACAAGCTGACCTTTCTATAGTGTGCTGCATTGGTAAATGAAAACAAAACAAAAAATGGGGCAAATGTTGGATTCTGTTCCTTGTAAATTGCCAGCATCAGCTTAAAAAATACATGTTACATATCGTACCATTTTAAACTGTTCAACTTTCTTTGTACCTTCTGGCTGTATGCTTTCTCTTTTAACTTTTTATATTGTCATTTTATATTCGATTTCTGTGTATATAATGTAAAACCACACTTTTTGAATAAAATTTAGTTCCTGCAGCTTGATATAAATAGAGAAATTTTACTGGCACCTGCATCTTTCAAGATGTATGTACTTAAAGGAACTATCTGACAAAAAAAATAAATAAATAAAAATAAAGCAAGCAATGCACTATGAATTATACATTTTGATGTTTTATCATTAATATTGTACAGTACATTTTGGTTCACACAATTAAATCCACTGTTTTCTCAAGTGTAAAATAAACCCACATGCAGTTCTTGATTTACATACATTGTCATGTCGTCATTATTTTGCCTTTGAGGTATTATTTCAGCGATAAGAGGTATCATTTATGTAATCAACCAACAAAATCTTTTTGAAATCATCTCTCACGATCTGTATGCTGACATGTTTCATTCTAAACCATAATACTAAATCTTAAAAGAGATTTGCAGTAGATACATACTCTGAAAGGTACAAAATCTTTGGGGCTTTATCAATTAGTGGTGGGCATTCTGTTCATCACTGAAGTTGAAGAAGGGGGCTGCAAGGTTTTTGCTAAGTTAATCTTCCTATGCTGTTTGACTGTAGTCGTAGTCACTTTCTGTGTGCATTCAAAAACCGTCTCCTCCCTTCTTTCTCAGGCAAAACACCTTTCGGTTTCAACAGTTACATAGTAAGATGCTGTGGCTTCTGCCCCTGTAGTCTGTTGAATACTGTGGTACCTGCCTTTCTGGCAGCAGTGAAGACCTCTGAGGCTTTGACACCAGTTTTTACTTACAGTACAAGAAGACAGACCTGTGTTTCTCTGTACTTTTTAAATATTACATTTTGAGGTAAGCTGAGTGCTATCATATCAGGTGTTTCCCGTAATCTTTATTTCTGTTCTGTTGAATGCAGATGTCATTTAGAATGTAAAAGAGAGCTGTCAGAGCCTTCAGTACTC
The DNA here is from genome assembly GCF_003343005.1 of Rhea americana. Taxonomy (NCBI): domain Eukaryota; kingdom Metazoa; phylum Chordata; class Aves; order Rheiformes; family Rheidae; genus Rhea; species Rhea americana. The sequence goes on along the minus strand of NW_028187055.1, from coordinate 1,501,869 downwards.
TATCTCCTGAGTGCTTTGACAGTTACAGTGTATGAAAGCCTGGGATCTGCTATCCATTACACTTTTTGGAGGGGCTATTAAATATGAGGACCTAGTGGGGTTTGCTTTCACTTAGTATTAGTGATACTGTTGTGGTATATATACTTGTATTTACATATTTATACATTTCTTCTCAGTTCTTCTGAAAGATATAGTATATTTGCTTCCCCATACAGCACAATTCTATTTCTAATCTATGCATTATTTACAGCCCCAGAAATACCCATGCATTGTTCTGTTTCCTGCAAAAGGCTAGGTCCAGGTCAGCTGTATTTACATATTATTTCTACTACTGCAGGAAAGTGCCATGAGGCTTTTTAAATGTCCCTTACTTTCTTCATTGGTAAATACCTTTGTCCTTCAGGGGATCTAGCCACTGAGACAGTTCAATTACTGGATGATTATGTACTTTGGGCCCCAGGGGTAGTAAGGAAGAGTAACAGTGAGACCTGTGGCAGTAACACTGAGTCTTTAAATAATAACCCTTTGAAGTTTTGTTTGTTTACCATAGGCTTGCAAACGTGTGATTATAAGGTATGCTGTATTACATTGCAGTAGTGGGTGAAAAGGTTGAAAGGGAGAAATAATAGCTCTAAAGTGGGTTTGAACCTAATGTAAATCCATTAAAACTCATTTTGAAACGTGGCATGTAAAGTGAGTTCTCAACACCAGGTGACTCCCTTGAGAGGTGTTTATGACATTGCTAAATCCGTTCAGTTCTGATAGCTTCAGAATTGGACAATCACTCATCATCCGTGCCAGTGTCTGAAGAAAGTCCATTTAGAATAAAGTAGCAGTTTTATCTGGCGACTCTGCTGATGTAACACTTTCTAAGACTGAAATATAAAGTGGATGAAAATTTGAGTGCTCTCATGTTTTACTTGCTTAACAAAATGAAGCATGGAGACAATATGATCTTTAATCTATTTTGCAGCTTTTATTTGAATGTTGTGTTTTTGAGTAAGTTCCTTTTGAATAAGTTCCATTTTATTTTAATTGAGCACAAGTTGTTAAAACTGTGTTAATCTTTTCCTTAAAGCTAGTTTGCAGGTTAATTTCCTCTTTATTTCAGTAACATTTCAACAAAGGTAAGTTTTTGCTATTCTAATAGTAGATGCTAAAGTTACTACATAGAAGTGACACATAATCTTTCAGGATCTGCTCTTGAGGAAAAGAAGTGTAAAAGCATCAAAACCTGTTGGATGTTCTATAAGYGTATATACTTATTTTGTGACATATCCAAAGTCCATTGTACCTGTTTTTTTTCCAAAGGCCAGTACAGCCACATTTTTCTGCAATACATTGCTGATGTTTACCTATTTGTTTATATCTGTTCTTTGAGGGGAAAATACTGGTTTGTGTATTTTACAGATTTGATTTCTGCTTCTGTGCATTTTTCTGAATTACTGTTTTGAACCTGATGCAAACCATTGGCATCCAAGAAATCTGTGTATGGATAATGTTAGTCCTGAATGAAATGAAGTTTTTTTCTTCTAATAGCATTTAGTTGGATATTCACTAATGTCTTCTACAACATAACTTTGTTATGATTTTCTCTGCATAGTTATGCTTGTAATAATGACACCAAACTTAAATCTGTCCTTATCATAGAGGCCACTAAAATGCAATTGCAATCAAGTATAAATGCATAAAAATAAAGGCATTATCTTGCTTTTGACTAATTAATGCACAATAGATTAGCTTTTGCCTACAGTTTGCAAACCTATCTCAAATTTGAGCACATTAGATTCCTTAAAAAATAAATCAGGGATCCTGGGTAGGATGTGTCTAAGGAGAGGCCAGTTTCCATGTGGAGTGTTCCAGCAGCTCCATAGATGTTGATCTCCTGGCTGATTCAGTATCAAGTTACTCTTCTTCCATCAAAGTAGCAGGAAGCAGGATTTTACCATCTGTTCTCTGAAATTTAGAACAGAGTCTTTTTCTGTCCATGCATGAAAACAGAATGCTAACCCTAACTAACTGACCAGATAATAATTTTGATAATTTGACTCTTCTAAATTTTTATGTTCCCTGCTGTTCTGATTGAATTTCTTCACATTGTGTTTCATGTTGCTTTATGCAGTGTTTTTCTTCACCATTGCATAATCACCTTCATCCTACTGATAGCTGTAGAGAACACATTTTGTTAGCCTTTTGAGATGAAAGATGGTCTTTTAAGAAAAAGATGATATTGTAACTCAGTGAAAATACTGATATTCAAAACTGGGAGTGTTATGAAAAAGGAGAACATTTTACAAGTTTGTTTAAATGGTACAGGTTATCTAAGGTTAGCATTATTTGCGAAAAATGTTTTTCTATCCAGCATCTTCATTAGCTTTGTTTATGACTAGCAACGTAGCAAAACCAATTTTAGAATAGTTGGGCACCAAGAAATCGGAACAGCAAACACTGGTACGTGGCTAATGGACCTTTTCAGTTTCAGGCAACCAACATTAGAGTAGATGGTGATTATAAAAGCTTTAGACCTTCCCACTGAAAATGAGGAACTCTAGGTATTCTATCATAAAAATATTCTATCATAAAAATAACTTTTTTCTTTCTTTCTTTTTTCTTTCTTTCTTTCTTTTTTCTTTTTCTTTTTTTTTTTTTTTTTTTACACTCTTCTCAGTCCTGACTAGTGACCTACTGAGCCAGGGTCAGCATGGTCAAAATGTGTCTAGTAGGTTTTAATCCAAATTACTGTGGTTGGTACCTCTATTTTTCTCTTCTGTGTTAAAAATATGATCTTCAAATTTGGTTGGTTGTGGCCCAACTGTCAGGTTTTTTACATTTCTTATTTTTGGGTTTAGGGGAAGGATTAACTGCTAGAATTATTTATTCTTTTGCAAAAGCATTTCTCTAAATTGTTCAGGGTGTAACGGGATGACCATTAGTACCCAATTTTAAACAAATTTTATATAGTATAGTGTTCTGTATTTCTCTGCTGAATGATTATGCCTCCACTGTCTGAAGAAGGAGGTTAAAGCTTGATGGGTTCCTGACTAGGCTTGTGAGATGTAGGACATCTATAGCTTAACACCATACGGCCACTATAGTAGGGATGGCTAAAGTCTAATTGCCTGTAACCCATCTCTCCTGTACAAAGAGCCCAGTGCAGATCAGAACAGCTTACATGATGAAACCTTAAGGGCTGATCAGACATATGGGGCAAACTCATGCATGGTGCAGTTTAGGAGCAAATGTGAGCCAACCTTGAGGGGCACACAGGTGGAGGTGATCCCTTTAGGCCCTCATGACAGCATGTCAAAAGCCTGCTCCTTAGAGCAGGTACAAACTGAAGTTATTATCTGAGCTTGTTAAGTACAAAAGTTGAGTGGTACCCATAGTTTCTACCCAAAAGATGGCACACATAAAGGTCAAATTCCAGAGAGCAGCTTGTTAAAAATCATCATCAGGAATAGTGCCCAAATCTCTTGGCCAGCAGGTAGGTGCCTAGCCACTAGAGCATGCTCTCAGGGACAGTTCCTTTCTCCCCAGAACGTTTATAATCAACWCAAGGCAAGCAGTTGAGTTCAGTCCAGCAACATCTGAGGCAGAAGATCCACTAGCTAAGTGTGAGCAGTTTGTTTCAAATAAGACTGCTAGTGGACTACTGAGTGTTAAATCAGTTTGGCAAAACGTATTAACCTGCCAGCTGGCAATTCCGCTTCATTATATCATACTGTGTATCGTCATGCTCAAAATCCCTTCACCCTTTGACATTTCTTTTCAGAGTAGCTTGGATATTTGACTGCATAGTGCTGGGATCAAATACTAGTCCGGCTGAATTTGAATTTGAAATGGTGAGTTTTTGTATTTTTAAATGGCATGATACATTGCTGTGTCTTGGAAATGGACGTAGGCTTCTTCAGATCTAGACACAGATTGGATCACGTACCATTTGCCATCATTCTGCAGCTAGTGGAGACCACTACTGTAAAATTCTGAAGACTGCCCGTGGAATTAAGACGCAGCTAGGAAAAAATGGGTTTTCTGCTGTGCATACCTCTCCCTCAAACCCCACCCTGTAATACCACATATTGTATTTGGATTTACAGAAAGATTATGCTTTAACCTGAACATTTCTGTGTAGCAATGTTCTGTTAAAACTAGCATTTTTCTTCAAGTCCTGATTATACTTAGTTTATCACTGCGAGGTTCCAACATGTAACATCTTATTTGTTGTCATGGAAGCAGTGTTACAAGCTCAGTGTCAGGAACATCCTCTCCCCCCACCCCAGCCTCCARCATAGCAGGGATAACTAACTGGCAGAGTGGCTCTGTGAGTCACCATCTTTCTGCAAGGAGGATGAGGGGCACTGGGTGGGAAAGAATGGAGCAGCTGGGGAATTTGATCTTGGTGAAAGGGAGCTAAATTTTACTGTTTCTGGATAACCTCTGTACTTCAACTGAACCAGTTATGCCCTGGAATACAAAAAATGGCTCTTAAAAATGCTGTCTTTTGGCTGCAGTCTTTGGCATCTCATTGCTTAGTGCTTATAAAGGTGAAAAAGCTGTGTAGCAGATCATTTCTATTCATCATAGGTTAGAGGGGAAAGCTACACCCTTTGTAGGTAGGGTGTGAGATTCATTAATGATTTTTCTCACTGATGTAAGTTACTCCACTGGCATTTTCATTCTGCACTTTTTTTTTTTTCAGTTCAGACTAAACAACTTTGGAAGCAATTTAAGCAAAACTGGAAGGAGCCACTTTTGGTCTGCAATAAGAAAAACTGCCCAGAGTTGCTGTGGCCAGGAACCTGCTTTACTGTAGTGGTGTAACTATAGTGATTTAACTGGAAAAGTCTCCCTGTAAACAAACTCTAAGCTTATTATTGTGCAAATTCTGTAACTAAAAACATTGCAGCCTCAGACATTGCCCCAAATTGGTATATTGCTTGGTAGTCCAAGGTCAAACAAACTCAGCGTCTTTGCAATGGGCACAGTGTATTAATAATTATATATAGTAGTATCAGAGTGTGTAGCATGATGATAAAATGTGGTTCAAGGATGCACTGTATAGCACATTTCTTTTTGCAGTCATGTGTGTCTTCATCTTCAAGGGAGAGCTGTATTCTTAGCTGCCTCCAAAGTGCTATCTTGCTAAAGTTTGTGGCATTTAGCTTTAACTTTCTCTACTGTTTCCCATTGTTACTTTTCTGTGGTGGGTTATTGCAAAAAATTAAATAGCTTAGCTCTAAAAAAGGCAGCAAGTCTAGACTTAACATTACATGAGGATCCTCTGCCCAACTTTTGGAGGTTGGTGAGTGTCATACTTCGCATTTTTTAAGCCTGCTTTCAAAACTGGGAATCTGGTAAAGTGCAAAGAAGAAACAGGACTGAGGAATGAGTAAGAACAGATTCTAATGATCCACTGCTATCAAAAGGAAAAAAGCAGCAAGAAAAATAATTGGATCTTTGAGATSTACTGTGAGAAGAAGGAAAAGATGGGAAAATAAGTGGTAGGAGCATAATTGTATTAGCAAGAGCAGAGGCCAGGGTTTTTGAAAGGTAAGACTGAGAAGAGTGAAAACAGGAAGTCTGGAAGTCTTCGCCTGACAGGAAGCAGAAGGGGACCTAGCTAGGTTAAGCTCAAAGGAGCTCTGTGCTGAGAGATACGAGCATGCCTGAGTGATGTCCAGGAGGCTCTCTGCCCTGGTGCGGAAGTCATAGAATGAGGAGGCTGAATGTGTTTCAGGRGGGAAACAAGGTTTTATAGTGGACGGATGAAGTATTTAATATAAAGACTTCACAATTTGAGAGTGAGGATTGTCTGTTTGGAAGCTGGAGGGTCATAGTGAGGGAAAGATAAGGAGGGAAGCTGGAGTGAACAGTCTTAGTCTCAGAAATGTGGTGGTGAGTGCAACTTACCTAGTGTTGCAGAAGACAGAGAGGAACAGCGAGGAAAGCTTTGCATGGGGGAAATTTGACAGCTGTTTCATTGTTACTGCTTTTTTTTTTCCCCCACTTGCATCTTTCTAAGAACAATAACTACATCAATTTTTTATTGCAATGGCAATCAGGTCCAGGGACCTGACTGTGCTGGTTAGTGTAAAAGCACATAGTAGCAGAAGTTACCATCTAATTTAAGACAAGACATAGCAAGTGCATGTAAAAGCAGTCAGAAACAGGGGAAAAGGTGGTGCAATTTCATAGACTAGTAATGGGCACAAACTGAGGCTTGTGAGTCATTTAATTTTTAAAGACATTATAATAGATATGTTGCAGTCTCTGCTGGTCATCCACCTAGCTGCGCTCAGTTGGTAACGTCCCGATTGATATCTGGGCATCATTTTAAATGAGCACTTAAGGTTGAGTATCAAGGGAAGGTATTTATAGTTTCAGCAGGGTGGGTTGATAGCTATTCCAACCCCAGATGGGAATTGGATTACATGACAGATCAGGCTGCCTTCCAATTTTATCCAATACTAACGATAAGGCGGGGTAGGGGGGGAGGGAGGAGGACAGCTGCAACTATATAGTCCTTTTAGGGTTAAAGATCCTAATGCTTTAAAGAGAATGTCTAAAAGAAAATTTCTTTCTGAAATAATTTATGGAAATGCCGTGCTCCCTTTGAAGGTTCCATGTCACTGCATGGCACTACGCAATGTTCTCTTTCTTCACCTGTCAGGCAAGGACCACCTCGAAGAGTCTCACTGCTGATTACTAGTTAATTGTCATTAATAAGTGACAACTGACATTATGGGGGCTTAATGCAGAGAGAACAGAAAAGAGCCACAGATATTCTAATGAGCTGACTCCTACGTGCCCTCTATTGTTGTCGAAAATGAGGAGCTGTCGTCATTGTTCAGGAGATGGGCTTCAATTGCTCTGGAAAAATATTCTCTTTTAATTTCTTTATGCATAGATAATTCCTGGTGCACTCTCTCTCCCTCTCTCCGTCTGTCTCTCTTGCTCTTTCTCTCTCTCTCTCTCTCATACACGCAAACACCTTTCTATGAACACACTGAAAACTTCCACTGGTGATGTACAATATGTATTAAGCCACAGTAAAGCTTTTTAAGTGCTTTGATTTCGATACACGTGTGTGAACACATGTATACACACATGCACACAGAGTATATACAAACCATCAAGATGGTTAATTTATTTTAAGAATGAGGAAAAAGGTGGGCAGGGAGAATTTCATTAAGGAAAGGAAACAAAACAGGATGGTCAAGATTATGTGAGCCGATGTTTTAAGTTAGAAACAGGGAAGCCCTGGTTTGTTGCTAGTGTGAGCAATTTTGAAATTATGGTAATGAATGCACACAGATTTTCAATACAAGTACCTAAAATTAGGCCTTTGCTCCTTCTGTAACTAGTAACTAAATAACTTCGTGATTCTCAAAACTGTCAAACAGCCAGAAGCTCCCTGGGAGGTGGTGGTGGCTGCGGATGCTCCACACTGCTGAAAATCAAATTCATTTTTTGCACACTTTCTGAAAATCTCAGCCAGCAGAGGGCCAGACATTTGGGGGAAATGATATAATTAGGCATAAAACTCTTGGCTGCATTTCCAGAGAGTGTTTTAAAAACTATAATTTATGTTTCTTTCAGCTTGCACCAAACAAGGATGATCAATATAGAATAAATTAACTTCTGAACAATGCTGGATGAAATGTATATCAAAAAGATAAAATTTATTTCTTTGCATATTTGCAATAAGCAGAGTTGCTGAGGGTGCTGCGTGGGGTCAATTACCAGTGAGAGCCTGTGCAAAACTCATGGGATCACCAGTGATGCTTCAGTTAAAAGTTTAGGTGAAGTGAACTGCATCCAGCAGTGTTGTTATGATGACACCAGTTTCTCCTACCAATTTTGAAGCAACACAATCACCTATATCAAATCTCTGAGTGTGGCCAGTACTTGAGGTCTAAATTGTAGAAGAGAATTTTTCTGGTTTTATCAGTAAAAATTCCAAAGTCTCCGTTCTGCAACAGCGAAGTGCATGTCTGTACAGCTCTCTAACATTTAAGGTTACATGGGTTTGCCTGAGAAGTGGCTTATCCAGTGTCTTTCAACCTGTACAAAGGGGAGAGCCTTGCATTTTAAATAGAATTTTACTTCCATTGCCTAGCTCAAGTTTAAAACTTCAGACTCATAGAAGAGAATATGAAAATGAGATGCCTCTCTTATATTGTGCTTGGAGCGAAGACATTCATTAGCATTCTCTGTCTTACTGCCTGCCAAGGCCCAAACAAAAGATACAGTGTGGAACAATGGCCTGAAATGAGGAACACAACCGAAGCAGCAGTGCAGGAAGCCTGCCATGATTCAGGCACCTGGAGCCAACATATCTAGTGGCTTGAGCACATGTGTGGAAGGGCAAAACCAATGATGGTAGGTCATCGTTTTGTTTTCTGCTGGGCTTCCCATTGAAGTCAATGAATATTATGCCTTATGTTCCCATAGTACAATTTGATGGATTCTAATTCCCAGCTCTGTATSTGGCCTTGGATATGACCCCTCTGTGGCTGAATTTACCTAAGAGATAAGATAATGCCTTTATGGCAGAGAAGGAGCATACTGTAATCTGTGGTGAAAGAGTTTGTAATAGTGTGCTGGCATTTCTTGACATTGCCAGTGTCTTTTCAGTTACTGCACTGTCTTTAACATTTTCTTTTGGAGAAGGCAGTTGAAAAGATCACAGTCCAAGCCATTTCAGTTCCTGAGGCAAGAGGTCAGCTTGGTGCTCTTTGTGGTACTCCTCTACCTTCTTACCCTCTGGGTTAGGAAGCTCCCACTGCCCACCACTAAGCTCAGGCTAGGGTCACAGCTGCCAGGGCAATTTCACATCCAAATCTATCACAACAGTTGTTACTGTCCTCGTACTTCTTCCCTTCCTGCTTCGTTTCTAGTTGTAGCAAAACAGTGTTGGCAGCTTCTGGGAACTTCTTTGCCTCCTGGACCCAGCAAATCTGATTTTGGTTATCAGTGATGTCAGCTGAAGTTATTACGTTGATTGGAATGGGGCTTTAGGTAGACTGGGTGTTTTATTGCTTAATACTGTTGATCTTATTAGTGGTACTGGAATGTAGCAAAAACTGATAGACCTGTTCCTGAATAGAGTCATGTCCTTCTTTTTAGAGAGTCCTCTGGCATAAACTTTAACAATTGCTCTCCTGCCCTACGTACTTTTTCCCTCTCAAATGAGAGTCATTAACCTTATTGTCATTGTGTATGTGTACTAGAGATTGTCACTCAAGATCTTTTAGATGCTCTAGCAAACACTGTTAAATTACTACAACTCTGGCTATGGTATTCTTCTTTAAATAATTTACAGTCATTAAAATGACATCAGACTATCTCCAGTTCTGGCATTCTTTCCAGTTGCTGTCTTTCAGATGTCTATGTGGGATGAAGGTAAAGCTGGATCTGTAATGATGGATGTCCCTTACAGAAAGTGGTTTAGAATAACCCAGAACAGACAGCAAAACCAAAACTGGAGATAGTCTTATCTTACTTTTAGAGCTGTAAATTATTTAAGGGAGCTCTCCAGCTCCAGGAAACTGAGGTTACAGCAAATACTATGCTTCCTGTATGGCTATTTTTCTTGTGTCAGGTGGTGTGGCAGAGTTTATTCACAGGCGTTCAGGGGCTGTGGAAATAATCAGCAAATGAGCGAAGTATTTCATTTTCTTTTGCTATTTCTCATGTCAGATTTGTAGAGATCTGAGGTCTGACGTTTAGGGTCCTTTGCATTGAATTCAGGTCCATAAAAATCCCCTTGATGGCTAGAAAATGTGCTGAACTAATAGACGCATTGTCAATAGAGATTATTAAGACTTCACAAAATGCTCCGAGTAACAACATATCATTTATCTAATCAAATGCAAGATGGTCCAGTCCAATGATTGTTAATAAATAACTAACTCAAGAAACAACACAATGAAGCTGTGCTACATGAAGTGCTCAGTGATTGCTTGTGCAGTCTGTCTTGCCCTGTCTGGCGTCCCCCCTTCCTTCTCCACACATCCTTGCTTGCTCTATAAAATATACATGAAAACAAGCTGGGATAACAAATACATATATCTGCTGCTGATACTTAAGAGGAAGGCTCTACATTATTTTGGAGGGGGCTGCCTGATTGATAGCGATAGGAGGAGGGGAGAGGGTGCCACAGCTCCTGGGCTCACCTTCCGTGTGTCCTCTGCAGGGAGCACCGGGAGAGAAGGCCCCCCCCAAAGAGCAGGTCAGAGCAGCAGCTTCCTTTAGCCCGCTGGAGTCCACGTCTCTCTGTTGCCTGCACTGGCAACTGTGCAGACTCAAATGCAGCTCGTCTTTCCCTCTCTGCCTCCCCCAGGTCAGCGGTGAGGCCTCCAAAGACATATGCAGCAATCCTCTTTCCAGGGAGATGCCTCCAGGATTCTTTGGTCACCAGAGGGCATGTGGGCACCCTCCCCTCCCCCAATCCTCAAAGCGCAAAATCCTGCTGCCTTTAGTAACCAATACTGAGACAGGGAGGAAGAAGAAAGAAAGGATCACTAAGARTTGAACAACTGTTCATATCAGTATGTTAATTTCTAGAATTTAGAGGTGGAAAAAGTATGGCTTTTGTTCCTGTAATAACTTTTGCCTTTGGTTTCTTTTTAATACTATGCTGATGGTAAGTAGGTAAAAATCATAATCATTTGTGAAAAAGCATTTTTAACATACTGTATATAACAGTATCAGGAGATGGGGTAGAATTTCAAAGTGGTACTTTTCTTTAGTTCCTTCCCTTTCAATAGCTGTTGTTTTGATTACTCTATGCCTTAGGCTATCATTAGAATCTTTTTGTGTGTGGAAGTATTAAGTCCATAAATATGAAAATAAGCCTGTAATTGACCCATGGACTGAATTTATTTCCATTAGATTCTTCTGCTAGTATAAAAAGCACAAACTGGAAGAGTGGTATTTATGTGTGTATGAAGCTCCCCAGCACTGATGGTATATCATATATTTGATAACAAGSTTATGCTCTTAAAGGGACTACTCAGCAAGACAGGGTGGGGAAAACAGGTGTCTTATTTTAGTTTTGAAAGCAAAACTGGGTACAGGCATAAAATACAYGCACAGCACATACCATTATTTTGATTAATCGGACTGCTAGAGAACAGCTTATAATGAAAGCTGATCAGCATGTCCCAGTCAGTCTCATTAGATACCTCCGCAAACACCTGGAGAAAGGCAGRGAGTGGAGGGTACTTTGGAGCCGAGAGGAGCTGAGCGATCTGCTACTGAAAACACCAGGGTTGCCACACCTGCTTGTGTGCTTTCGCGGAGCTTTACAGTATGCGGGGAGGTTTCTCAGTTAAAAGGAACATAAAGCTCAGCTGCCTTCTGGGGAGGTTATGTGCTGTTGCAGTGCCCCATGCATCATGCGTAATATTCCAGTTGTTGCCTCTGCTTGTAGCCACAGCTGTAGTTTTGCTGAGCTACTACATAAAGTTTTCCAGGGTTGGGCCTTTTTTTTTTTTTTCCTTTTCCTTTCCTTCTGGATTTTTCCACSTTCCCATTGTGTGAAGGGGCCATATGGTGCAGCTATTACATCAGGACCTGCAGGCAGTTCCCGTTCAGACATTACGCTGAAGTAGGGCTGCACTTCGAAGAAGGAAAAGGAGAGAGTGGGAGGGACTACTTCAAAGAACAACCTTCCCCCTGCCTCGGGGTCTTCAGGCCTTTTGCCATGTACTACGCACCCCCCACCAGAGCCCCATGACTGTCCACCACAACCTGCTTTCTCGGAATGACACGAGCCCCCGCCTGGAGAGCGCCCAGTTGCCCGGCTCTGTAGTCCTCACCAAGGTCAGTCTGGCAGGGGCGTTACAGCTTCCTCAGCGTCTGGCTCGGGTAACAACATTCTGCTTCCTCCTGTCACTTTAGTGTGGGAGGTGTGTGGCATGGTACAGAAGGTATGTATGTGTTTCTAGATGCATATATATATATATTTTCCCCAATCTCTCTCTCCTCTTTTTTTCCTCCATGTGTTAGTAACTGACCATTAAWATAGCCCAAAGGGAATCAAACAATTATACAAAGTATTATTGAGACATTGAAGTTTTTGTTCATCTATTAGACTTAAAACAGGTCTAAATTTGTATCAAAAGGGTTAAAATTGGAAAGAGATCTTTGAACAGCCTTTCTATTTGTTTCTTCCAGTAGCTGTAGCRATCATTATTAGCCGTACTTTAAATTAATGGCCAATTGTCCTATCATCGTCTAAGAAATATGATGAGCTGTGAAACCAATCCCAAACAAGATCCTGAGTACTTAGCACATCTAATTAAAAATAAAGAAATGAAATGGTGGCAAACAAAATAGGTATCTGGTCTCTAGACAGTGCTGTGAAAAGCAGACAGGAGGCCAGGTTGTGAAACTCTTCTCCCATCAAACAGGAAGCCTCTACAGTACAGGCTACAAAGAGGTACCTACAGAAATTATCCAGAACATTAATTACCTTCTTGGCCATGAGTTCCCCTCCATGTGTGACCTTCCTGCTGTTAGCTAGGATCACATTACTTCACAAAAGTGATCTCAGATCAGCACATACTAGAATGTGCGCACAGAGCAAGCATGGCACAAGTAAGCCACGCTTTCCATCCGTGGATGTGGTTCATTCAAAATGAAGTCATACCAGCACTTACAATGAGGAGCACCTTCTGCATTGGTGATTTGTTTGCTTGTTTTGGCAGGTAAATAAAAATAAGAGCATAACATTGGCTAGATATTGCGAACACCTCCTTTCTTAATTGTTATGTGGTACTGTGACCAAGTTTAAAGAAACTGCTGCTCTACCTTAGAAATCTCAGAAACCAGAGCAGAACATCCAGCTTCACTGTTGGAAACTCATTAACCATCAACCTGGCACAAGCAGGCTTCAACCACATCCATCACTAACCAGTGCAGCGGAGTTTTCTCAACCATGCTTCATGTCAGGGTGTGATGGAAAGGTTGGCTGTTGTTGCATGGGTGGGTGCATTCCTGGCTGTAGAGAGAACCTATACATCCAAGCTTATAACCTGGGAGGCAGTAATATGGGTGGTGTGTGACCAGCTAGCACAAAGCTCTTGTGGGTGTTGGAGCAATCAGAGCCAAATAGCTTGCCAATGCCCAGCAGCTTCTAGCATTGTTGACATTCATGATTTCATTCCAAATTTTGCAACATCTGGTGTTATTCTTAAAGTCCCGCTGCCTGTAACCAGGTGATTAGAGAAKAAACACATTTAAGTGAAATTTTCTGCTTTATATGTGCTGATAAAAGTTTTAAAATGTTGCTATAAAGCTTATTTACAGTAGGGAAAATCACTCCTACATAGTTTTACAAAATCTCATAATTATTTGCAAGTTTTTGTTGATTACCTATTTTTATGTTTCAGCTCATAGCCCTCCTTTTCTGGTCTTAGTTTATCATGCTGGAGTCACAATTGGATGTGTTATTTGGTTGCAGAGAGAATTTGCTAGAGAAATGCCACAGAGCTGGAAACAGGTACCAAGAAGAAATCAGTTACCAGCAAAATCTGTGGAGGCAAGAATCTTCTGGTGGTGGTTATATCCAAGGAAGAAGAGGGGCATTAAGCCTTGTTAAACTGATCAGAAGGTCTCTAATACTTAAACCACAGTTRAAGGCTGCCAATAGCATGGGTGGTGTTAGCCACATTTCTGGGTAGGGGGAGGGAGGCAGAAGAAGGCTCACCTGGCAGCTCATGARGTCAACAGTAGAAGCAGTGTGTCTAGGATGTTCTGGTTCCTATTCTGCAGCCCTTATCGTGGGACATGTTCCCTCATGGATGTTGCTTCAGCAGACTGGTGGGAGGAGATACGGAGTAATGCTTTTCTGTCCACTCTTTATTGCCACGCTGGGACTGCTGACAGAGGAGAAGAGTGGGAGCAGGAGTGGTTTGTAGACAGTTGGCTTTCTACAGTAAGGGGCACACTTTTAGCCCTGAACGGAAGAGCAGCCATGTAACTCCCGTTAACAATAACGTGATTGCGTGTGTGAGTTCCTGTTCACTGTAGTGAAAATTTACCCCTAAGGGTCCACATAAATTTGAGCTGTTGACCATGTGAAATGTTCTTTTATGGGCAATAAGGACACTGAGAGGCAGCTACATGTTTTCTTAAGCCCTGGCCACATACCAATATTTGTCTGCATCATTCTTCAATTTTTCTTCCCAGAGTCTTCATACAATACACACATTGCTTATAGAGTGCAGGCAAAAAATGGTTTTAACAACGGCACACTTTGTTATTAAATTAGACCTTGGAACTATAATTCCCCGTCTCTATATTTTGATGAGAAACCCTCTACAATGTTATCAAACTAATATATTGCAGCAAATTCTATATCTGCTGCCTGTGCCACGTATAATATGAACTATATGAGAAAACAGCTAACTTCCTAAAGATTTTTTTTCTCTCTCTATTTCTCACTAAGAAACAAACAGCTTACTGGCAGGTTGAGTATTCATGCTGCTGAATCTTACCTTTTATTTGATTATGTAAATGGAGAGGGACTGTATTCTGGTACATCTTGGCAAAATTTAATTTATAGTTTACACCTAAAACTCCCAACTCCTCAAAAGATTAGTGATTGTCAATAATATTGTATGTGTGTGTTCTCTTTCTCTCCCACTTTCTTTTCTTTTTTCTTTTTTCTTTTTTCTTTATTCTTTTTTCTTTTCTTTCTTTTTTCTTTTCTTTTTTCTTTTCTTTTCTTTTCTTTTCTTTTCTTTTCTTTTCTTTTCTTTTCTTTTCTTTTCTTTTCTTTTCTTTTCTTTTCTTTTCTTTTCTTTTCNTTTTCTTTTCTTTTCTTTTCTTTTCTTTTCTTTTCTTTTCTTTTCTTTTCTTTTCTTTTCTTTTCTTTTCTTTTCTTTTCTTTTTTCTTTTTTTCACCCCTTTTTCGTGCAGTGTTATCAGGCTGTCTTTCAAATAACTAGAGCAAAGAGTTATGCAAGGGAGGCGTATATCCTCTCAGCAGTCATGTTTAGCATTTTGAACTCTACAGTCGTAAACAATGGRCATGCATATATTTTAAAAGAAACTTGGAGTAATTTATCTTAATTTAAAACCGACTATTCCTGCTCAGGTTCTTTCTTTTTTTCTCTTGGAATACTACACATATAATTCCTCAGACAATCTCCTGGTAATTCATATTAATACACTTGGGGAAATGGTTTGGATTCAAAACAAATGTTCTTGCAAATGTAGTTATCTCATCCTTCTAATTTGTTAGATCCAAAAATCCATCTGTTTTAACTATTTAATGCCAAGAAGTYGGAATGGGTTTTTCCTAGAACGCCCAGGAGCAGATACTTGAATGCAGAGAGACGAGTCACATTCCTGGGTGTAGCTGAACTTTGATGAAGCAAATGCTGGGTCCGAGACCCACATATGTGTGTGCGGACACCCCTGCTTGAATGGCATGAATTTGGAAGACTACCAGATTTTGTTTGACAGTGTTGGTCATATAGGATTATTTCCTCCTCTGCCCCTGGATCAATGCTTTATAGCAGAAGAGGTATATAGCCAGCAATTAGGAAGCCTAAAACCACACTGTAGCTAACCTAGCCCACTAGAAGAACAACGCTCATTTTGCTTGACTAACACCTCTCTTGTTTTCTTAGTGGCTTTTGTTCTGATTTGTCTCCATTCAGGAAGAAAATCACATGGAATATATTTCTCCTTACTAAACCAAAGTGTGTTCTCTCAAATGAGCCTGACAACATGTTTTTGAATGCTGACCAGAATAGCAATGTTGTCCTGGACCTGGACCTTACCTGCCTGGAAGGCAGCTTGGAAAGAGTGTAATACAACCAATTTTCCTTTTCTTTTCCTTCTTCCCCACCATCCTGGAAATAGTAAGCCAAGAAATCTAATGTTCTGAACCAGTGCAACAATGAGGTGCATGCACAGTCTTGTTCTGTATAAATCCTTTTACTTGAAAATTAAACTTTAATTGAAAAGTAGGTCTCTGAAGAAATCCTCAACCACAGTGTCTACCCAATTACAGCAAAGTAACAGTTGCAGTGGAAAGCTGTTAATATATAGCTGCAGTGTGGAATATGTTTCAGATTTAACATCGGCATTCAAGGCCATGACTATATTTTGATACTTAAACCAAGAAATTTTATGCATTTAACATCAATTTTATGCATTATAGATTTTGCTGTACCTGGGCATGAGTGTAACCATATGACTCTGTGTTATTCATACTGAATTAACTGTGAACAAAATGTTTGCATCAACTATTCGTACAGTGGCTGCTTTTGCTATCTGTCTCTAGGTGGCAACTAAGTGACTTAGTGTCTCATTTGACTGGCTTTTAGGCAGACGGCTTTACAGGTACTATAAGCCGCAAAAG
The DNA here is from genome assembly GCF_003343005.1 of Rhea americana. Classification (NCBI taxonomy): domain Eukaryota; kingdom Metazoa; phylum Chordata; class Aves; order Rheiformes; family Rheidae; genus Rhea; species Rhea americana. The sequence goes on along the minus strand of NW_028187055.1, from coordinate 1,485,485 downwards.
GAGAGTTTGGTTTGGTAGCCCCGTTGACTCGCAGACAAAACCTACATTACCTCTCACATCAGTATGGTGTAGGCAGTTTCATTTGTGATCTCTTGTTTGTCTCTTGAGCGAAGAGAAAGTAACATGCTGAGAGCTGTCTTCGGCTAGTCACACTTTGGCATGTATGTGCGGGTTGTTTTTGTGGTCATAAAATTTTGAGTGGTGTAGAGAAGCAGTGTGTTGGAATGAGACCTGATAACAATGCTGCATCCTTATGATGTGTCAGGCTCTGTCTGATACGTTCTCTTGCTTTTCTTCCCATTCCTCGGGATGCTTTAACTTCCAGATGAAACGCTGATTCTTGCTTGAGAGTTGAAGGCACAACTTCTCAGCCCATGCCAGGAACAAGGTCTTGCCCCAAATTAAAGCAGCCCATAAGGTAAGTAGAGGCCATAGTAACACAGACACTCCCTGGGGTAATCGTAGGCACACTATTACTTTTTTATTTCTGGGCAAGTTGGGACTTCTTACAAAAAATTTGAAAACAACTTAATCAGCAGCATTTGGATATGCACTTCCCACCCTCATTGCCACATATGTACATATAGAAATTTTGTAAGAGATTTTAATATGCATATTTAGAAAGCTCTATCACAACGATGCCAAAGTAGATGTTACAATATTGATGTTGTTTTATGCAATCATTTGTAAGTTATTTCAAAAGGAAGGGTTTATGGCAACATATAAAAACGGGATGTGACTGAGCCATTTGGAAGGAAGAAGGGAGTAACTCGTARTAAATGGGACAACACTATTCTAGAAGGAAAAAAAGGCAAAGATTGAGGCAGAAGGTGAAGTCCAGAGCAGCAGAAAAATGAGTATATAAAAACATAGGTGAATATTTGATTAGAAGAGTTGTGACAAAAGAGTCCATAGACAGTTTGAGGCCACAAAAACAGATTTTCAAAGTTATCTGTTCTGTGAAGAAAATCAGTTTCTTTACTGTACAGACTACCTATTAGACTGATGAATGAAAAAGAATTAAATGATGGTAATGCACTGTCAGAGATACAGCCTTACTTCTTGCCATAGGTAGGAGAACTGTATTCTGGTTTAATCACAGGTGTTGGAACCAGAGACCAGGCTACCCTTCATTGATTTATATGTAACTTTTTGTTTTCTCATTCTTCCCTATGCACAAAATCCCAAAGTCCCTCTTACTCCCGTGCTGGCTAAACCTTTTCAATTTCCATGGGAGCACATTGCAAATCTGTTTATGCTACGGTCACTTCTTTCTTTGGGATTTTGAGAATATGAAGGAGAAATATTGTCTGAACATCCTCCCCAGGGTGAGTCTCATGGGCAAAAAGCCAATGTGAAACTCAGCTTAGACACAATATACCCCTCTTATATATGTTTTTAAAAGTATTTTGGAGCAGTTTATTCCTCTATTGATTCCTTCTTTTAGGTGACATGCATAAATACTTCTTTTAGAAAAACGTGTCACAGAAAGGTGTTTTACTGTCTTTTCCAAAGTACTTGTAAAACAGTACCTACTTAAAGTGGACACTTTCAAAGCAATGGGCATTTTGATGTAAAAGAGCAGAAGAACAAGTCTTTTTTTTTTTTTTTTTTTTTTTTTTTTTTTTTTTTTTTTTTAAAAAAAACTAGTGGTCACTGTGGTCTGGGAAGTACACATACTATTGCTTCTATACCTACAGCTGCAGTGCTCTCAGCTACTCAAGTGTGGAGTTACTTCTCCCCTGGGTTTTCTGATAATCTCCAAATACACTCTGCTGTTGCAAATCTGGCTTTTGTCTCTGTCTCCCTAAATATTCCAAATCACTTTCTGCAAAACAGCAATGTCTTTTAATTGTCTTACCCAGTGATCAATCCTTGGTGTAGGTTACCAATAGAAAGCAATCTGTGACAGGCTGTATGGTGTGATCACTGCAGGCAGCCTGAGCTCATATTAAATGTAATTCTTACTATAATTCATGTTGCTTATTAACACGTTGCAGGCCTGATCCTGCTTCCTTTGAAGCCGATGACAAAGCTTCCATTGAACATAGCAGGAGGTGAAGGGGGGCCTTTGTTGCTTGACAAAAACCCAAAACATTATGGTGCTGAAGTTATTTGAAGAGTGTAGAACCAGCTGTTGTTAAACTTTGTGTTTTTTTCTTACCCCTAATTTGTTTTTTCTTGAAGCTACACCTCCTCATTACACTGAAATTTTATAAAAGCTGTAGAGCTTTAACCTTTGCCTCATTCTCAGGTGTGTTTCTGAGTGGCAGCAGTTCCCAATGTTCTGTAGATGGCATGCAGGGTGCAACGAGATGCAAATGTCTTTGCTCTGCAAGTCWGGCCACCCACGCTCACTTCAGCAGCAGAATTGCAACGTTCCCCAGCTCATCCACAGAGCTATCTGGCCTCCTGCGCCCGACAAAGGGCCGTCTCAAATTGGCTAGGTTTGTTAACAGAGTTTTCTGCCTCCAGATTCACCTGTGGGGACACAAAAGTGACAGCCATCTCATAGAAACGTTGATGAGTTTTCTCAACCCCCCTCGTCTTCAGGAGGGCTGCTGCAAGGTCCCAGGGGTGTCTGGGAGCGGTGGTCGCTTGGCAGGTATGTAGGCTGCTCCAGCCCTTGCTCTGTGTCACCTGGCTCCCAGTTGCTTGTGGCACTCGTAGGCACGAGCAGCATGCTGCCTGGGCAGTACACCTCTTTAGCCTGGCCTCTCATTCAGTCTGGATGCACGTTTTTCCTCCCTGTGGTTTTGCTTCAAGTTTCAAGCTTTTTTGAGCCCAAGATTTACAAAATKTGCTTGAGGCTTAATAACGTGCTCTGGATTTTTAGTGGCCAATGTTGGATTTGCTGTACTCTTTCTCTGTCCCCCCTAAGGTGTCCAGGAGCGTGGATGAAACTGAGCTGGCTCTGTCCCTTGCCCTCCAAGCTGCAGGGCAGAGGAGCTGGGCGGCTGCCAGATACTGAGCCCAGCCTCTGGGCATGGCCACCAGGTCTCAGCCCCGTCCTTCGATAGGAGCCCAGGATCTGCTGACCAACCACAGTCCCCTTCCCTCTGGTGTCCCAACGCGGCCTCTTTTGCTAGGGTCACACCTCAATGCTTGCTCCTCCCTTGATACCTGCAACTCCCATTTGTACCAGTGGGATATAGTTTTTTAACAGTCTGTGTGCATGGTTTTTGCAATTGCCTTGTGCAAGCAGAAATAACACTGTAATCTGAGCGAGCTACGGAGCCTTGAAAGCTATCTGCCTGTTTTGCTTGGATTTCAGTGTGCTGCCACCTCACCTATTGAGCTAAATTTCCCATTACAACTTGAATTTAAATATTCTAATAAATTTGTTTTAGAAACTCTTACAGCTCCCTTGTGCCATTTGCAGGGAAACACTCTCTGGGTTTTTTTCTGGGAGATGGAGATTTCTTTGTGCTTGGGGTGACTGATTGAATTTTACCTGCGCTAAATTATATTTGCACATTCTAGTAATTGCAAAGGGCCACACAGAGAAACAAAGCATTGACTGCTGTTGTACTGGGATTTCCCAGATGTATAATTTCAAATTGATATGAAAAAAACCTTGCAATGCATTAATAATAGCAGAAAATGTAACTCAGTTGGCCAAGGGTGAACAGAGGCTTTTTTCTTAGCTACAAAACAAGCTATAGACCTCAGGTGACTAGCATTTATTGTTAGAATGGGTTTTCTATTGCATACCTTCTGAAACACAAAATAAAGATTTATACTGACCAACTTTGCTGTATATAACAGATCGGGATCATACCTAGGAAACAGTGTTTTTTTGAAGTGAAAGCAGAAGGTTTTTGTCTAATTCAAAGGCAGTTCTCTATTATTCAGTCTTCTGGCAGGTCACCTGTCCTTTTTCTGCTGCACAATATTATCTCATGGTTGGGAATATTATGACACTGAAAAAGAAATCTTTGACAAACAGCACATACTTTTCAAATAAAGTCAGAGTGCCACTAGAATGAAATGGAATAATGCTCAGTAATGCCACCAATAGTCTGTCTACATGTTTATTAATAAAGCACAAAGATTAGCTTTCTAAAGGCATAGGCCAATGCCAGAGGACTGTTTTTCCCGCTCTCCACGAAATGAAAGGAGACCAAAAGCCTCGATATACATTTAATAATATATCTAACACATGTTATGATAAAGTGCTTGAGCACGCACTTCTGCCTGACCAGCTGATTAACTGAGCACATACACATGTTGCACGTAAATACTTCACTGAAATCATACCATAGAAAGAACATACTGGGTTAAAGAGAGAAGGACACACAAATTATTTGCACTTCAATCTGAACAGGAATCGTAATATCCTGCCATGGGTTTCTAAGCAAAGAGAAGATATTTACAACCCTCATACTAGCCTTGGATGTCGCTAATTTGGGTGTCCCTGACTTGCACCCCRGAGTGGACTCCTCCATAGAGCAGACCTAGAGCAGCGGCTTAAGGTCGCCTCTGTGGAGCTYCTCCCGAGTATCCCCAGTCTGCCTCACCAGACTGTCCCCGGTACGCTACAAAGCACCCATGGCAGCCTGTCCTTACGGGAGTGTTTCAGGACCCTGTCTTGAAGGCTGGGGGAAAGATCCTCTGCCTGTGTATGTTATCACACCTCCCTGCCATTGATTTCAGAAGAAGGCTGGTACTTTACAGCGGATCTCGGTAGCTGGTTACCACTTCTGCTCTTGCCATCATCATGTAAGAGCTGGATCTCTGTTTCTCAGAAAGGGGAGGCATACGCTATCTTGTTACTCTCACCATTTTCCTGTTTTGTTTTGCACTGTGCTTTTTCTGGTACGATRCTACCAGCAGCAATAGCAAGCTTGTATTATCGCTACCATTTTTAATGCTGCGAGCAGTTGTAACTGGAAGCTACTGTCTCATCTGTGCCTTACGAGCACTTCTTCCTTGCCACTTCAGACTCTGGGAGTATACAGCTCAACTATTGCTGCCTTCATGCTCTTGCAAATTTTAATGCATTATTAATAAATTTGTAACATATTTCTTCAAGCTCTTTAGCAGAAAATGTTATTTCAGTGCTGCCTCTGATAAGAGCCTTAGTCGCCATGTGCACTATTTCCAAGCTACCACACAACCTGAGCTTTTAATTTGTTCCCCCTTTCAAATACAGGAAGGACCTTCTGAGAATAATATTCCTTATTATCTGATTGCTTTTGTGAATCGTTTCCTGCATTTCTAGGTATGCTTATCATCATATCATAGACAGTACAGATGGGAGACCTATTAAGTAATCTAGCTCATTCTCTCCCTATTACCCTCAACACGAGAGATCATTTAATTTGTGGAACATATTCATGTTCAGATAAATCCAGATTTGGGCTTTAGAAAAAAATTAATAATGAGCAATGGGAAAAAAATAACAACAATAGCAGGAAGAAATCCCTCCGAAAGGAAATATTTCCATAATTGCTGAAGAGGGTAATCTGTCCCTGGTCTCAGATCAGAAATATCCTTGCAAAAGCCAGACTGGGCCTCTTCCTGCTCCAAAAAGGTGCTGCCTGACTTGGGGAAAGAAGATAGCAGTTCCTGTCTTGCCCTTGCCATGAAAATTKGAGGATGAAGGAAGAAAAATGCCAATTAGCTGAAAAACCTTAGCAACTAAATGGTCTTTACTGTGAGTCCAGAGGCTAATGACAGAGTAAGGAGATGGTGAGAGAGTCACAGAAGGATTTGGGAAGAAAAGAAGATTGACAATTTTTGACTGAAAATGTATTTGTTGAAAAATAGTGAACTGACAAAACTGAAATACTTCAGAGAAACATTTCAACTTCTTCAAAATGTCTTAATTTTTGATAAAAAGTATGTAATAGAAAATGCCTATATAATTTTCTGCAAGTGTTAACAGTTTTTCAATTGATAAATCAAATTTACT
>NW_028187055.1:1370578-1479508 GCF_003343005.1 Rhea americana | reverse complement strand
AAAAGGCAGCGTGGGAGGATGCTTTTTTTTTAATACATTCTTTCTGGAAAAAAGATGAGGAAAATAATTATTGCCTCACCCTCCCTGCAGGAAAAAAAAAATAAAAAGCTTTGTACTGTTGTATTTCAAAAAGTTGCATTAAGAAACTATGAAAATATTCAACGAGGAAATTGTTGTTTTTAATATTATGCATTCATGCTCACATTCATATATGTTGTGTGGTTATATATTGTAACAGGAAATTACAGAGTGACRGTTGTTCATGTCCTATTTTCTGTTGATCAGGAAGAAATCTTTCATGACATTGAACAGAATTGATCTGCCCTCCTYGCACACTGAGGGGGCAAAAATGTCCCCTCAGCTCCTGGGTGTGAGTTGGAAGATCAGGCCCCACCACTCCTGCCACCAGGAGGACTTCCTGCAGAAAACCCAGTTGCCAGGTAGGTGCATTTCTCCAGCAAAGCCCATGCCCTGTACGTGTCTGTGTGTGCAAACAAGTATCTTACTGGCAGAAATGGTTTTTTTACTGGGTTGGGATGATATTCGTGCTGTTAAACCGGTTATTGCGGTGTGATTCCATCCATCCGTCCTTAACAAACGTGAGCTGAGACATGTTCAGTGAGCAGGAGGGCAGCCTGACTCTGCCAGGATGGGAGCACTTCTTCTACACTGATTACTGCTACTTTTACCATTTGCGTGGAAGCAAAAGTGAATTCAAAAGAAAATAATATTGCTTGATTTCTGGCCACTCGATGCTTCATGAGAGAGGATGCTAATGCAAACTCTTGTTATGCCTAACACCACAACATCCTCAAGTCATTACAGTGAGAAAAAACACGTCATTTCTTGATAAATATTTTTCTTTTTATATGTTTCAGCGTTCCAAGTTTCAGACAGATGATCCATTTTTAACAACCCGCAGGGTMTGTGTGTGGTAGCATGGAAAGGCAGGATGCCCGACTATCACAATGCTTCTTCAGCTAAGCATTTTGTCATGTCTAGCCTGCTCCAGCATCTSAGTTCTTGCAATCAAAGGATGAAGGTGAACTGTCAATCTTAGATAACTGGCTTGGCTATATGTAGCATATGAGCAGTGGCCATTTTATTCTGCCGTGTTTGTAGCTCAAAAGYCCMCTTGTAGACCTTCACCTACTCCCTACCTGGATAGTTGGAGCAGGAGGAACCCTTGCTACTTCTCTTTTGGATATTGTTTACYTTTCTTTAATTTCTGGCACAGGATCCTTATGAAGACCATGTGCATGCTGTCAGCTGCTGGCCCTGGGGAACTGCTATCTGTACACAGATCAGGTGGGGATTTGGGAAAGGACATCTGTGGAGACAGGGGGTGAGCTCCAAGGGCTCCCAGAGGGGTGTGAGTGGGGGGACCGAGAGCAAGTGGCTTGTCCAGAGCTTCCTGGGGTGGGTTGCRTGCTGGTGGCTGCTGGCAGGGCAATAAGAGGCCCTTACCTTCTGGTCCTCCAAGGGCACTGCAAGAGGGCTGTGCAGGGAGGGCAAGCAGAAGAGGACATACAGACAGGCCACGCATGGAGGGCCGAAAGAAAAAAAAAGCTATCCGTTAACCAAGAGTGCTGTCATCCTTAAATGGTGTTTCTTCATCACAACCAGATGCGCATGATAATTATATTCATCTCCACTGATGGTTTCTTGTAGTTCAGGGAAAAAGTGACAATTCCAAAGATAAAGGGAGAAAGACGAGAGAAAGTGATGCCAGTTCTGAAGTTTTAGCCTGCAAATCTGTGTAGCTGGCCACGACTAGCAGCAGCAACAGTTACACTGAGAATACATTACACTTTTTTGTTGACTTTTCAGCTTTTTAATTACCAGCAAGTTGGTAATGGCATGCAGAATCAGATTCTGCTTCCTTTCACACTCCAGACACTCATGTCTTGACCACAGGGCCATAAAATTATCAAAGGGAAATATTATTGGCTGTAACCACCTTGGTAATATTTTTACAACTCCTGATTGACCACAAATCTATATTTAATAAGAAAAACAAAGCAAACACACACCCCATTCACTTCAGCTGGTGCTGTACATTGGATGGGGGAAATGCATTCATTCTATAGGGAGGCAGAAATTGCAGACCATGCCTAGGAAAATATGCTTATTATATCCTTGACTGGAAAAAAATTATAAATTTCCTTTTTAGGTATTTTCATAAGTTGTTCTAGCCTTTATCAGCTCAAATAGCCTCCTGCTAAATTATTTCAAATATTCTAGTGTACAGATTCATTGTAGTGGCATATATGAGAGATATTTTAACATTTTGAGTATGTTAACATAATTTAGAAATGAAGTCTTTACTGGGTAAAAAGATGGCCCTTTTATGGATTTGGATGCCTGAGGAAACATAACAGTGTGAAACAATCTTGTCTTCTMCATTCAGGCTTTGAGGCAGTGGGTTTCCTCTCCTAAAGCCACTAGAGAGCTTTTAAGGAACTGAGAAAGCTGTGAACAATGGGGAAGATTCTTGCAACTATTGAGAGGATGTTTTGAAACAGAGCAGAGGCTTATRATATCCATCAGGACTTCCAAAAATATATAGCTGCTGTAGAGTTAGCCTAGACCTGGACAGCCACATGCCTTCAAGCATCCATGCTGCTGAATTGTGCTTGGCTTATGCTCTTGCTGCTGCAGGCACTTGGGATTAGCAAGGATATATTCTGGGTCTCTCAAGATCTGGCAAGAAGAGGAGTTTCTCCAGGGATATTTCACTGTAGGCTGTAGGAAAACCTGCTTGTCCTCTGTTGGCCCTAATGCAGAAGAGCTCTTAGTTGCCAACTTGTCCGCTCTGTAGTACATTCTGCCATGCCTGCTCCTTGCTCCTGCCCCATCCGAGGCAGGGGTCCATCACAGTAGGATGAACTCGTCCTGTTGCTGGCTGCATGGTAGCTGGGGGCACAGAGATGGTGTCTGGAGGTGCAGGGGAGCATTTCTACTGTGGCTTGGGCTCTCAAGAGACAGTGGCAGCTTGCCATAGAGAGGCCACTGTATGTGTTGGAGAGTCACATGGAAAGAACTGGCCCTGGCTGGAGCTCCTGCTGTGTGCCCTAGCTGAGATCCTGGATGTGAACTGGTGTCTCTGAAGCAGGGCTAATAAAAGGAAGTGGTGTGTGATACTTTCCTGATGCRGTTATGCTGGCTGGAAATGGATCCAGGCATTGCATAGGAGTGGACACCTTGGAGAAGCTGTGACAGAGCTTCCTGTGTCAGCCCACAAGGATAAGGGAGGCTGTGCCAGCCCAGGGCTGAGTTCTGGACTGCTGTCCCAAAACAAGTTAATTCAGATCAAATCTCTGGCTAAGAAGTTCAGTGTTGACAGATTAACAGGTAGTACACTACAATTATTGCTGTTGCCAATGCACCTGAAATTATAGTGAGTTTAGAGGCCGTGAGTAATGACTGGCAGGAGGTGGCAATTGGCTCCCATGCGTCCACGATTCGCTTCCCGTAAGGCAAGTACATATTTGTCCACTGAAAGGGATACACTCAGTCATTGCACAGCACTTGGTCAGTCACAGAGGCAGGTTACTGGTTAGCAGTRCGGGATGCACTGTCAAAGTGCGTGCTGACAGGGTGATATCCCTGTGGACAGACGATAGCCTCACTCCTGCTGTCCTGCACGTTCATTAGCAGACTGCCTCAGCTGACTGGGGTTATAAGTAACCCAAACTGTATTCCAGCAGGCTGGTTCATGAAACCCTAACCTGCAGTCAGTAACCTACACCTGATTTAATGACACAACAAAACTTTGCAGCATAGAGAAAGAGGCCAGCACTAGATGCAACCTTAGATGGCAGGACATTYGTATCGTTCTGGAATACCACGTTTTGCAGAGAGAGCAAGCTTTCTCTGGGAGTGGGTTCAAGGCTCTGCCAGTATCTACTTCTGTGTCATGAACRCTCTCCTGTTCCTACTGATCTGCATCCACGTGAGCAATGGCATTACGGATACCTTGTACATTCACGTCCTTGCAGGGTAAGTTCATAGGCTGCCTGAATGCTCACCATCCTGCTGTCCCCAGAGGAGGTGTTAGCAAGGAGAGCATATATAGGWATCCCTTATGGCGCTGTAACCGCTAAAGCCGCAGATACTGGAATTTGCTATACACTGGTTATCGGCTCCTCAAAAGCTTCCCTTAGCAGCTGTCAGGTCTACCTCCTCCGCCGCCTTTCTCATTTGAGGAATTCAGTCAATTTGTTCTTTTGTCTGCTTTTCCCTTCGCTGCCTCTCCACGTCCTGCTCCTCCTTTCCTTCAATTGGTTGTTGTGCTGGTCTGATGAATCTGTCTTGCAGCAGGTCACCTCCACAGCTTGTGGGATACTAGTTCTACCATAGCTTGTGTGAGTGTCCCTGCCTGTTTCAGTTAGGAGACTCAGCTAAAGGAGTGGAAAATCATATTACTATTTTTTGCCTGCATGAAGGAAAAAAAGGAGTCTCTTCCACTTTTCATTCTGTATCATAGCAAAGCCAAAAGTTGTTACTTTTATCTAAAGCTATGCACATAACTGACTTTTCACTTGGCTGGCTGCATTGAAGTATTGGAGGAAAGCAGTCTTTCTGCTTGATACGAAACAACATTTTTTGGTTTCCTAGGCAAATGGTGAAAAAAATCTGAAAAATTTAATTTGAGGCCAAGTAAAACATTTCAATTGACTTAAAATAAACATTTTCTTCACTATAAAATGAGAATTTCCAGTGTTTTCTTTTTGTGAAGGAAACCAAAAATTTCATTTTTTATATAGAGCCAAAATTTTTCAGTAAAATAGCTCCATGATTCATTTTTATTCTGTGGGRTATATGCATAGATTAGACTCTACCCTGTCCAGGGCTTCTGAGCCTTTAGCCTGACAAGAACTGAGGGACTGAGTCCTACTATGGACTCTGACACTAAAGGGTGTATCCTGCCTCTTGAGGAAGGAACCAAACAGGCAAAATCCATGTCAGCCTTCCCCCACCCCTACCCACCCTCCCCAGCGTCCAGTTAAGTGTCTTTTCAAAATTTAACTCTGCAAATAAAATTATCCTGAGCAGTGTAAGGGGAGTGTATGAAAGAAAATTAAAGGCACATGTTTATGAACAGCTCCCCATCCCTCCTCAATTTAAGTGCTGAAAATATTTTTGTCTTCTGTTTCATGACTTGTACAGTGGTAAAAACACTGAAGCGCATTTATTCACACATCATCAACTTTCAGGAAGAAAATAAAAAATAACAGTGCCGGCAACTTTGATAACATATATAAGTGACAAATGCTGTGATACAATTAAAAAAAAGTGCTGTAAAGTGTGGCTTGCTGGACCTTAAAATTAAGCACTAAGACATGCCCAGCACTTTCTATTGCTGGATGTCAGAATACCTGAGGAGCTGAAGCCTCTGAATATGCCCTTTCAAGAGCAAGTGGTGTGCTCCTGATGAGAATTTTGCTCTGTCCTGCATTTAAGATCATCTGCACTGAGTTCCGGTTAAAAASAAAACAAAACAAAAACAATCAAAAAAGACATTTTGTCTTTTCTTAAAGGCCAAAAGAGCTCAGCTACTGCAATTTTGGTAAGGTATTTTACTATGATATAATATGCCGCAAACATTAAATGTGAACACATAGATATATTTGAATATAAAAATCTCTTGTTCAGTGAGAGCTATAGATGATCTTATAATTATGGTTGTGTGTGGTTTTCCATTGTAATCTTCTTTCTTTTTAGCTGCTTGTGTAGCCCTCTAAGCAATTTTTCTTGGCCTGGCTTCTCTGGGATGTAACCACTGATGGGCCAAGGRTCTTTCCTCGCATTTAGACCTGTGCTGTGGTGTCCCCTGCCCTGCTCTCTTTGACATTGCCTGCACTGCGTCTATGCCAAGATCAATAAAATGGAAATGCCTTTTCTCCTCATCACAACAAAGGGGAGGTCGGTATTAAGCTTCAACAGTCTACAATGTTTGTGGCGACAGAAATTGATACGTTCCTCGTATTATTTCAAGRCTTGAAGCTGTTTGTGGCTGTGTCTTTATCAGAAATTCTTGTCTCTGCCTCTGTCAAAGGCTTTTAAATTACTTTACTTTATATATGTACCTTTTGAGCAGCTGGAACTCTCTGCTCCTATCCTTAAATTTATTGAAATGTGGCAACAGCATTCTGGCTGAGGGAGTATGTTGGAAGCATCTCCAGCCAGTCCTACTATGGACTAAATATATGATGAAGCAGCTCAAAAATAAAGCCCAAATTATTGTTTTGCTTATGATGGTAAAGGCTACTGTAACCAGTTCTCAAAGAAAGATGGGACCAAGCATCAACTGAAAAGAAAGCATGGTAAAGAACATAAACTGGATCATCTCTCTCTGAATCTTAGTCCTCTCTCCTGCCCCTCTTCCTCTGTCCACCAGCTCCTGTCCATCTATTCCAAAAGCACCAGTCACCCCTCTCGGGAACAGCAGTAGTACCAGGAGCCTCAGGTAACTGGTTCCTCAGCAGTAATGATGAGTAGCAACATGTGGAAGACAAAGTCCTTGTAAATTAGCTTGTGCGCAAGCCACCAGCTGAAACAGATTTGCACAAAGTGTTCGCCAAACAAGTCAGAATAATAAATGCATTTATAAAAAAAAAGAAATAATTTATTAATAGAAAAGAAGGCTAAATTAGTTGAATAAATAATTCACCACAAATTTCTCAGTTCTGTTTCATACTGAACATTTACGTTAACCTTCTAATTCTTCAACCTGCTAAAGCTTTGGGAAGATTAAAGCAAAAACCAAAAAGACAAGAAAATGCAGCTACAGATCTGATTGCCACTGTTGTACCTCACATACATTGAGTCACCGACTGTGTTTCAGTAAAAGCTACTTTTTCAGGTTTCCATTATATGATCAAGTTTCTGTGGCTATTATTGAAATAATAGTCTAAATCCCATCTGTATGAGAAGACTCACAGCTAGAGCCTATGTAATTGTGTGTTTTCATCATTCATACCCCTATTCAGGAAACTGTTTCAGCCCATGCTAAAGTGAGGAACATGCTTAAATATTTTTCTTCTCTGGTGACTATGAAGAACTATATCTGTTCAGGCAGATATTCTTAAGAAGGGACTTATCTTGTATTTAGAGATAACTGGATATTTTAAAAATTTGTGATTTTTTTTCAAATTAGAAACAAATTGAGAACGTAAGACCACTTTATCAGAGTCTTAAATAACAAAATTTTAACAGCTTTGGCATGTGGGAGCACCACGAACAGACTGCAGCTTCCTTAAAGTTCCCTCTCAAAGAAGGTTGCTTAGCTGATGGCTGATGAAAAACACAAACTGCAAAATGTTGTTGTGCTGATGCCATCCAGTGAAGCTCCACAGCAAATAGTAAAAATTGTAACAAATCTGGGTTGGTTCTGATGCCCTGCGCCTTTCCCCTCTTGGGTTGTATGCTTAACAGGCTTTCTGTTTTGCTAAGAGCGGTACATTGGATAAGCAATGGTATTTCTAATCATTCGAGTCAATATTGTTGTATCGCCATTGCAACATTGATTAAACAGATAAAATACAGCATTACAAAACCAATGAGAATACAGTACTTTGAAGTTACAGCTCACTACTGCCCCAGTCACTTCCACGGAAAGTAATAAAAAGTACAATCAATGAATTGGGATTTCATCAACAAGATTTAACCTCAGTCATCATCTGTAGTGGTGCCGAGGTTTTTAAGACCATGTCGTGACCTCTCGTTATGCCTCGGATATAGAGGCCTTGGCTGAACCAACGTTTACTGGTCAGGGATTTGTACTATCATCAAAGATCATTTTGCTCTTACCATGATTGAATTCCCGGTGTGTATGTATCTTCTCTTTGCCTCTGCCATTCAGAACATCTCCATTTCGTGTTAATTTATAAACAATGCAGTGAAATCAAATGAGACTCCCGTAGGGCTTTCTTTTTATTGTAAACATGTTAATGCTCAGTGAAAACACTTGAGGTATTTCAGCTACTAAACCCAGCAGGAAAAATAATAGTTTTGGGGAGGTGGTGGCAAGTTAAATGTAGCATTTGTTGAAAGTAATAGCTAAAATAGTTGTTTTTTAAGCATATGACATACTATTTTTCCCCAAGAAGGATTTTCTGGCCATATCAAGATGGAAATCTCAGGTAAGCCTCTCTGCACGGTATATTCTAAATGTATGTGTTCTCCATTTTTGTGAGAATAAAGAAAAAAAAACAGATAATGAAAACCATGTAGTTGAGACCAAGCTTCAGCTTTTGAACATGTGAAAGATTATGCTGAGCATCTCTTTCAGGAGCTCCAAACAAACAAAGTTCTGCTCAGTCCCATCACCAGATGAATCAATGACTTCACTTCTTTTTTTTTTTTTTTCCAAAAAGGAGGGAAAAAAAAGCTTTTTTAATATGTTCTCCTAGTTGAACTGAGTGACTGCTTCTTCCTTAAAAAAGACTAAAAAATAGGAATTAATTAGATTGAATACATAAATTCCAATAGAAATCATTTCTGTTTCTAGACATGGGACATTGCTCTTTATTATTTTTATGATGTTGCAGAACTACTGAGGTTATAACATACATTAAAAGTAGGCGCCAAGCTTTCTTAAATTAAAGGGTTGGCTACGGCCATGCTTTGCCTGTAATGAATCAGTCTCAATCTCTGTGTATCCAGTGCATGTACACCTGAGAGGTTACAGTGGATGTCTCTCTTCTCACTTCATGAAGCAGAAGCACATTTTTTTGTGAAGTAGAGCAAYGTGGCAGCAACACAATTGTTCTGCTGGGTGAATCCTTAAACAAAGTGAGACAGAGAGAACTGATAGACTATATTTAAAGTCTATAAAAAGTTAACAGCCTCTTCTCAATAATTATGTATCTATAAAAAAATAAAGATGATACAGGGCCAAAACTTAATGGCATTTATGTTAATGTGATGCTGAACACTCACAGGCTGCAGATATCTGCAAAAGTGGGTCACATATAGCTTAGAAGCTTTACGTTGTATATTCCATTCAGCATGTGTCTGTTCAAATAAGTTTTTTGTGCGTAAAGTGAGCAAGTCACCTCTAGCATTGCACTGCTTCTGTCCACGCTGTCTGTGTTTCTTTGAAATCATGCTGTCCCTGCTGAATGTGGAGGATTGAAAATCTCCCATTTATTGCTGGCTAATGCTCTTTTGTTTAACGGTCAAGTGGGGCGAATCTCCTGGTTCCACTTGCTTGTRTATTTGTCTTTGTTCGTGTGAAGTCCCATGGCCTACCAGGGGTGGGAGTAAGTGAAAGTGAGGACCTAATTCTAGCTAATACCAGTTCATAGTGGCTTTTACCAGTTTTATAGCACTCTGGTTTCACAGGGCTGCGTTGCTTTGCAGTTACTGTGAGTGAGATCCTCCATGTCCATGTGATTAAGAGAGCCCCAGAAGTAATCTTTGCAGAGAACAGAGTGAAAGAGCAGTGTAGGATGAGGGGAAAATACGACAACATTTGGGAATCCAGAGAAATATGTTTTCTTATTTTTTTTTCTAACTGGAAACTCTGGTCCCCATTTTGTTGCTACTTTTATGAAAAAAAGTTATATCAGGCGTTAAAATGACAAATTGACTGATTCTGTGTTAAATACGGAGCACTATCTGCTTGTCAGACAGCTTCATAATTAGCAGTGGCCTGTGTGGTATCAAGGCAAGAGATCATCAGATCGAGTTCATGTTTATTCCATGGCCAGTATCTTCCCTATTGCTAATAAAAGAGTCTCCCAGGGATGGGCATGTCTGAGCCTGGCAGCTATGTAACATCACCCTTTGAGCGTCAGTTCCATCTCAACCCTCATTCTGATTTGTTTTTTGATCACATCACATATTTATAAATTTATCTTGTTATCAAATATGTTTCCAATGGTGCTTTTTGAGACACAACAAAATAACATACTTTCTAGTAATTTTGGTGGCTTAAGTATAAGTGTGTGTTTGTGGGGAGTGTATTTATACTTCTCTGAAAGTACTTCTCTGGTCAGCTTTATTGTTTTATACGGTTAGGGCGTATATATTCATAAGGGCATAAATGGCCATCAAGTTACTAGTGGTTCACAGTTTGCCTTCTGTTTAGGCTGCTTCTCCTCAAAGCTGAAAACATTTTGGTGACGAAAAGTAAAATGTCTCTGAAAGAGACATGATTTAATGAGAAAAAGAATTACAAATAATGAAAAGATGGAAATGTGTTTCCTTAAGTGATTCCATGCTTTCATTTGCTAAAATGCTCCCTGTAGAAAATTGCTCATCTTACCTTTTCCCTGTCTAGCCGTAATATTGCTCTTATGACTATTTCTGTGTAAAATGCAGGAGTTGATGGTTCAATATAAGCCATAAGATCACAGGACTTTTGATACTAGAGTACTGGATCAGTTGTCATGTCATGACATACATATTCATAACCTAGCAGGCCTTGTAGTCAATTTATGCATAAGGGACTGATAAGAGAAAAAATTGATTTATGATGATCTGAAAAACATGGTCTCCAAAGATGTATTCTGCAGCTTTGAGACCTACAGTTTAGGCTCTATTAATTTTACAGTGCTGTCTGGAATTATCCATCTGTTTAAAGGTTAACTGTCTCTACACTTTTGAAATGGGTAGTTCTGTTTTGGTTCTTGCTTTGTTCGTGCCACTGATTTATAAATTATTAAATCTATCACCACACAAAAAGACTGCAATTGGTTGCCAGATTACAACATCTACTTATTTCAAACTTTCCTTAGCAACTTTTGATATGATCTTAACTACTCTCTGGTAAGGGTTGGGCGGAGGGGCACTGTTGAACCCAACGGCCTATGTTGTGCAGTGCAATGAACTTTGTTTAAGAAAGCACCATTATTCTAACACAAATGTACCCATGTGCCCAGAGAAGCACATTACAAAAAAAATCATCAACACAACCCTGTGCCAGAAAACTTGAACATGTAGTCACATAGCCACAATGAGAGATGGTGGGACCTGTTGGTCAAGAAACAGCTTCAGAGAAGACCTGTAGAATTTGACCTTTTTGTTCTCTGAGTAAAGCAGTGAAGCTGTAATGTTTTTTTCTTTTAATAGTATTGGTTGAGTGGGTAGGACATGGCTCTTGCTCCTTTCCTGTCAGGACATCTAAGCTGGTTGTGCTTGTTTTGAAACCTTGCTGCTGGAAGTGAGCCAGGAAGAACTGGGGGTGGAACTGTATCATGTATGGAGAGGGTTCTGAGTCCCAAAGCCTCCCAGGAGGCATCTACCATCACTTGCTCAAGAGACTGACTAGCATCTGAAAGGAATAGCAGTGTAGAAAATGACTTTATACTTTGAGCTCTATGGTTCCACTCATAGAGCCTGTTGCTACTCAGTGTGAGTACATATTTGGCTTTATGGCACCTGTTGACAATACTTAATCTATAGATGACAAGCACAAAGTTCTTGATCATCTCTTCTCTTCTATAAAGGAACTCCTGCCAGTGCTCTCCAGCAGCTGGGCAGTTGTTTTAATTTTTAGCGTGTGATCATTTGAAAGTCAGTTTGAGCATATGCAGCTAGCAGGGACTAAGGTCTGAATTTTCTCAGAATTCTCTGTTGTGTGTGCATGCACATCTGTGTGTTTCTGTGTTGGAGCTTCTTCTTATCAGTACTGTCGGAGCATGTTGAACTATTGCGATAGATACCAATCACATTCTGGGATAAGTCTGACAGTGACAGTTTTCCTGAAGTTATAATATCTCTAGTTTGTGTCTATGTAAATTGATTGTCCTTAATCTTGCAGATGCATCAGAGATGATCTTTTTCAGCCAAGCTTTGAATACATCTCCCTATTAATTTTCTAAGTTGCTTTTGGACTCAATTAACTTTGGCCACAGCATACAAGCTCTAACAGAAACTTCCTTTCTCAAAGCACAGGAGACTTATCCTTACATTCCCTGCTGCTTTTGGACAGATACAAACCCAGGAGAGCCATTTCGCTTGTCTCTTTTGCTGCATCAGCAAAAGCAAAATATCGCCTGTGCAGTATCTCTTGTATATAGAATAAGTAGTCCAGCTTTAGCACAGTTCTATGAGAAAACTATTTAACAGAAAAAATGTTCCTTGCAGTATTATTCCATTCCACAGCTTGAGAAACTCAGCAAGAGTATTCATCATTGGATGATAGTCAGCCATGGGTGAAGAAGTTTGCTACATAGACTGATAAATGTTGAGCAACTACTGCTTCCAGAAAATCACATTCAGAGTTTCATATTTTTAATATTCTGATAGTTGGAATTTGCATATATAAAACTGGAGAAATCCCCAAGAGAATGCTGAATAAATACCTTATGATCTGGTCCATTAACTTCAACTGGAGGGGTCAGCTCTAGAACTATTAGAAAATAGTGTTTTCCCCATATATAGTTGTTTTTCTTTCATTTAAAACTGAAAATGGACAGATTTATTCCAAAGATGTTCAACTGTTAGTCTAAATGATTTTAGTTTGTGTTGGAAATTGAAGTTCTCAGGTTTGAAGTTTTGCATTTACAATGTAAAGTTGAAAATTTCTACATAAAAAGACACTTTGTGTGAAATAAATTATTTAAATGAACTCCTAATTTTCCAGTGAAAGCCCAATTATGTTGGAAAATTTTTAACCATTTTCTCTAGAGTAGAATCCTCAAGAGAAATGAAATACAGCTGGTATATTCTCACAGAATCATAAAACCCCTCCAAAGTTAAGAAAAGGCCTTGAGAGTTCACCTAATCCATTTCTCATAGCATGCAATGCTAAAGACAGAGAAAAAGATAATGGTTTAAATGATTATAATGAATTTAAATGATTTTAATCAATATATTTTAAACAAGAGTTGATTTCCAAACTACTGGCAAATAATTTTTTTCAGTATCTTTTAATATACTGCTTTTACCTGAACCAGCCATGTAATTTATCCTGAATTATTATTTTTTTATACAGTCCTAAGTGATTCTGGTTAGGAATAGGGTCCTRTTTTACTGAGTAATGTATGAATACAAAATTTATCAAGAAGTCCCACCCTGCATGGCATGGTCTGAAGAAACCAATCTAGGAGAGTTTCCTTGAGATTATAATTCTTCCTAGAATTTCCCTTAAATACTCTTAAACACTGTTAAATATGCTTTGGCAATAAATAGTATATTCTTTTTGAAGGAGGGCAAAATTTGCAATTTCAGTTTTACCAAAGATTTAATAGTATGGGTTGACCTTGACAATGGGTAACACACATAAACATAAAATGTCAGTCTAAAAATTGCCAGTCTCYTTCTGACATGCTTATGGTGCTTGAGCAGACTTGATTTTGCTTTTTAAGCAACACACAAGTAAGTGAGAAACTGTGRTAGGAGATAATTATGATAAACAAACCTCATGGCTGTGATTGCAGGAGCTATTGTGATAAATACAGGTAAAAATTGTGAGGCTTAAAATAAGAGTACATTTATTCAATGGCTTTCTGTGGCCATGATGTAATTGAAAAGGGTACTGAGATCTCATTACTGCTGAAAAGGTCTCCTCACTATGTGGAAATGTGGACATAAAGCAACAGGGGAGAACTGAACATTAAAAACATTGACCTGCTTCCTTTAGCTCTTGATTAGTCTGGGGATGAAGAAGATCTGCATACCCATCTGGCAATCTCTTGTAAATATTGACTTCAAGGGAGCAATGCCATACTGCCAGTTTGCAGCGGTGTCTTCATTTGTTACAGCCAGATTGTGGCATTTCGGATAATGGCAGCCCTGTGCAGATGAAGCTTCATCATTCCTTCAAGAGCTCTGGGTACTTTAGGCATGATTCAGTTGCCTAAGTCTAAGCACCTAAGGCCATTTAAGGTACCCAGCAGGGTGTCCTGCTGGGCCCTCAGCTGCTGGTCTGGGATTGCTTGGGTCTCTCTCATAAGTCTCATGTCATATCTACCAGTCTACCATGTAGATGCCTAGAGCATCTCTAATTGCAGTAAGTACTCATSTTTCAGCACCTAAAAGGCACCCTTTGTGTCTTTGTGACCAAGGGCATGATCGCCACACAATGGCAGAGCCATAGGACAGTTAGCAACTGGATTAACTTTGGCACATAAGCATCCCAAGAAACTCTGTGAAGTGGCTGTAGTGCTCATCACAGCACTACCTTGCCTGAAGYACATCAAATACCTAGCAGAATCCCAGTCAAGCGGTGGAGCCCTGGCCACTGCAACGTGCTCTGTGCTCTCCTCTAATAACAACAGAAGCTGCAGGATTTTGTGGGATGATACCTGAGACTTCAAAGATGAACCTGTCCTTAACTGGTGCTACTAGAAGAGCAGAAATCTGAGAACAGAATCTAAAGGAAAATAGGTCACCAAGTTTTCTAACTGGAAAAACAGCAATGTGAGCAAGCACTTGTGGGAGCTTGCGGGAGGCAATGAGGAAGAGCTGGATGTATGTACACTGAAGTGAAAGGCCTGGGTTGCTGTTCCCCAGGATCCTTGCCAAGGTCTATCAGACTCTCAGACCAAAACACTATTGTGAAAAGTGCAGAGTTAAATTCTACATTGCCCCAAATGTAGAATTAAAGATTGTGAGATGTGGAAATTGGAAAGGGAGCTGTAGAGATAGAGGGAGGCTTTCGGCTCTAATGTTGGGAAACACRAGAAACATGTTTCTCCTATGGTTGAACACCAAAAAAATACAGAAGAATGAGGTGGACAGACGGATTGTGGGGTGATTCCTACTGGGCTGCCACTGAATCAACGCTGTGGACAGACGATTGTAAAAGCACCTCTGACAAAGAGTATGGCATTAGCCTGTCAATTGGTCCCTATGACTTTTATTCTTTCCCCTTCTCTGATAATGCCTGCAAAGCATGACATGCTAATAACAACTTCTTTTGTCTGAAAAGCACTCGGAATTACGGTCGTGAGCACTAGCCAACAGCATCGATGACCATGAGTCATATTTCGTCTGGCTCGGATGCTTAACTTAGGCATTACTATTACTTCATTTCCTTGCCTACGGAGGGACCCGGGGAGTGGCAGCCCTGGATGGCAGGTCACCCGAAATGCTTRCTGCTTCCTTGAACTTAGACACGGCAGTTGTCATGACACCAAGCTAGGTGCTGTCAGTACGCCGTCTGAGTATGGCCCCTAGCACTTTTAATAGAAAGCGGCCTGCCGCTTCTTGTACCTCGGCTCTTGAGGYGCTCGCACAACAGTCTGAGTCCAGGTACGCAGAGGCAGTACCTTTGATGTTAGTTGAGGATAAACATGCACGGGCTTGATTGAAGCCTTGTTCTCCCATTCTTCCAGTTACTTTATATAAACCTCTTAATAGCTGATGTGAAAAGGCTGATGGTCAAAATAGGTTTGACTTTGGGCAAGAAGTCATTAACAGGAAACTGAGAAAACACAGAATTTTACCACTAATACAGTCAGTAGCTGACTTGTCATGATTGCATTTGCTAACGATAGTGCTAGGAGTAGTGACCTGCCTGAGGTTGTTTTTCCAATCTTTTCACCTTCTCCCTTCCTCTACTCCCTCTTTCTATTTCAAAAACATGTTTTCTTGCTGGATATTGGTGAAAAACCTCTCCAGCAATCCTCACAACTTGCTGGGCATGTTTTTTTGTTAAGTGCCAGGTGGTGAAATAAAAAAAGACAAGCGCACAGAGACTTTTTGTTACTGTGATTAATTTTCATGTTCTTACAACTCCTGAACCTGGCTGCATCCTGATGTGGAAGATTCAGCATTTAAATAGCATTCGTGGGTTACTATTGATCAGGGGGGCCAAGGGGAAGTGCATTTATTCCTCCTGGATTACTCCTTCTCCTGCTTTGTATTTATTTGTTTCCGCTTGTAGTGGGTTTTCTTATTTAGTGTTTAAAACTAGTTTAATTAATCTCTTCTGTTGTTGCTGTTTTGAAAAAGTGACAGACACTCATGAGATGGATAATGGATTGATAAAGAACACTTGAGGGGACCCTGGAGTGCTCATCATTTGCTAGGTAGGGTATGTTAAACATAATACTGGTAAGATCAAGCCCTCCAGGACAAAAAATGAAAGAGGCATTTAATTGGAACACTTAGCAATCACAAAACCAAGACAGAGGTTAAATTGTTTTGAGCAAGAGAAATTAATACATTAAAGGTTACACTTCCAACTGTGAGGCTGCAGAGCCAGGCTCTTATGCAGTGTCAGAATTACATAAGGCAGAAGAAATGGCTCTGAAATGATTGTGGAATCATTAACAAAAGCCAAGGCAGAGTAAGACATTTCCCAGCAGGAGGGTGTGAAGAAGAATAAAGACATGGAGAGAGCTCATTAAGAATGAATTGCAGACCATAAACATTTGAAACCACTAAGTGTGGAGTTCTATCTGTTATCTAATGACTCAGAAATTATAAAACTAGCAATGACTTTCAGAAAAGGAGTTGACTTTGCAGGAGGTTGTTTGCCATTATGAAAAAAAGGTAATTTTTTTTTCTCATTGGGGGGAAAAAAATAAAAATCCTTCATCTTTGTAAATCAGCACAATTTAAGCAACTTCAGCTATACCCCTGAGAGATTTCCTTCTGTATAATTACACATTGTCTCAGATTTAGTAACAAGGATGTTGAAATGGAGGAACTGCATAGAGGATGAAGGAAGAGACAAGAGGTTCATTTCTTACTGTCTGACTGCAAATGATTAACCTCTTCATCTTTGAAAAGATCTAGCAAGTGCTGAGATCTCCCTAATTAGTGGGAATTTCATTTTCTTCATTTTGATTAAGGTCTAGACCAGTCTCTGCCTGATAAACAAATGATAGGCAAAGAAACAAGGGTGAATTAAATGCACTGACCAAAATGTGTCCATTTCATTTATAAGATGCAGTGTCACTAGAATTATACAGAACCTAGAAAAAGGCAGATTACATGGCACAAGAAAGTTGTGTCTTAAGAGTAATATGGTGCCATGGCACCAGGCTACCAGGAAACTCCTCCAGTCTCCCAGGATGGTGTAGTTTGTATTTCTGTTTATTGAATTGATCCTGGAGGGGTTTCCAAACTAAGTATCCTATGRGATGATTAGAGGGAGGGGCAAACAAGCAAGGGAAGAGGTTCAGATTTAAAGAGCAGTATGAAAGAAATTTCCAGGATGGAGAAAAATTGGAGTTTAGGGAAGAATGCTGTAAGAATAGTGCCAATTGCAAATTGCTGACAGTTATTGAAAGGTTATGCAAAGAAATYGGTCCACCCCATATTCATTCATTTTTCAGTTTTTCTGATGCTATGAAAATAACTCACTATGAAATAAAATGTACAGTGTTRAACAAAACATTTTATTGTCAATATCTTTAAATTTTAATCATTCTCAGTTTAAGTTTTGGTCCCTTTGGAAACAAAATGCAGTTCCTAGGGAAGCTTGTCATTTCTTAGCTGTTAAGATTTAAAAAACATCAAAATCAAATAATAACAACTTCTCTTTTGATTCATTCATCCACGCATTCATCATGAATTCATAAAGTATTTTGATTGACATAGATTTCCATTTTGGGGCAAATAAAACAGGCAACCCAAAATGTCCTSCAGCTTTGGTATAGAAATGGAGAACAACATTGGAGAAGGCGGGCAGAAATGGTGGGATGATTGTAGACAGGACAATAGTGGAATTGATTTCCATGCTGTAGGCACAAGAATTTCTCATTTGTGGTGAATGCAGAGATAGCTAAATGCATGCAAGGTCCATTTAATGGATCTGGTTTATAAAATTGGCTGCTACTTTCTGACCAGCATTTATTTTGACGGTTGAATGACTTATGGTTCCAATTAAAAGCAGCTAGATGCCTTACTATGAGACTGCAGCTATAGAAAATAGCTCAGCTATATGCTATATTCATTTGTGCTTCTGTTTAAAAGTACATGCGTCTGCACTGGAGATGCAACTGAGAATCCAGGTGAGTGGAATTTACCCRGTTCTCGCCTGGGCAAGCCAGAATTTACCCTCTCCCCGAGGAGGTGCRCGAGCCCAGCTCCTTGCCCGTGCGATCCTGCCTGTAACTATGCATGGGTGCAAAACTAGAGGTTGCACTGAGGCTTGGATCACAGGACTGGTGTCTATCAGCCCAAACTGAGAATACTCTGTCTGCAGCAAGGACCTGGCATGGGTCCTTTTTCTGCTGGAGAGAACGCTTGTCTTGTGGTCCGGAAGCTACTCACGTGATGAAGTGTCAGTAAACATTTTTCTGCTCCTAATACTTTGCTCCCCTTGGCAACTACCACATCTACCTGTGTTATTAGAGAGACAGCCCCCTTGCAGGGACAAGGGAGAAACAAAGGCAGGGGAGAATTACATTCGTTTAAAATAGAGGCAAATGTTGTAGGATAAATTCAGTCCGCTCTGAGAGGAGTGCTTCTCCGTTGTTTCTAGGAGACGTGGCAAATTAAAATCAATGGTCCTGGAAGTGACTGGGGATATACTGGGGAAATATGTGTAAGTAAAATGGCAACTAAAGCCTATGTCCTTTCTGGCGTTGCCCGTCGGCATGAAATAATCTTGTGAAAGTATTCAAAAAACTGTGTGTCATGAGGATCTATGTTAAGATCATGAAGTTTGACTTGTCATTCAGAGTTCAGAGGGGAGCTCATTTGTGAACAGAGGAGGAAAGGGTTTGGAATCCATAAGAAAGGGAGGAAAAAAGAAAAAAGATCCTGAAATTTCTTTAATAAATAACCAGGGTTGAACAGCTACAACAGGCAGCCCAGAAGTGACAGTCAAATGTAGCATACCGCTTAGGACTCCATCAGACATTTCCCTCTTGCTGCTGCTTCCGTATCTCTGGATACTGCAGGAAGAGGTTTATTGTGGTGCAGATGTGCTGCAGAGTGTGCAGCATGCTGCAATAACAGAGATATTTCCGATGGTCTTCGCTGCAATACCATGTACTGTATGTACTTAGCTGAAATCAATGGGACATGTAAATGAGCGTAGGCAGAATCCCTTCCACCGCTAGGAACAAAGCGTCTCTGCCCTCCTAAGCAAATAACAGGATCAGCTCGTGCAGGATACACAAAGAACTGTGACCACACGGTGCCATGAGGGGTCTGTTGTGAAGTCGAATATGTGTAATTTCCTAGCGGTTTGGGCAGTGCGAGGGTAACTTAATACAAAGCAAGTAAGACCTTTGTGTGTGCTTCTAGTGCTGAATGTTAGGAGAAAGGCACGGAACAGAGGTTTGGTGAAAACCTCAGTAAGAGCAAAGCAAAATCTTTAATGGGAGGGAAGAAAAGAAAGGTTGCATATATACAACTACTGAATAAACAAATTATATGTCGAGTCTAAATGATTAATTGCCCTGAAGAAATATATGGAACAGGCCAAACTGGAGAGAAAAGAAAAAGCGTATTTCAAGGACAAGACAAAACCAGACCCTAAAAGAACTGTGGATTTTCAGAATACCCCCCCTTGAAATAAATGTTCTTGTAAACACCCCCATGCTCCTGACTAAACAAAATTAGAATAATAAAATAAAACAAAAACAGTGACTTAAGCGGGGAGGAAGGAGGGTAAGGAAGAGGGAGGGAGGGAAGAAATACACCAGATAAAGAGAAAATATACAGTGTAATATTTCATCTGCTGATATACCACAGTGAAACATAAACTAATCCTCATTCATATGGGAATATTCTCTCAGAATTTACTTGTGGCTTTGGTACTTTTTCTTGACTGGTTAGATTCCAGGTCTTCTGGAAGACCTGGAAAATTTTAAAATACAAATGTAGATAAGAATTAAGGGTATCAATTCACTGCTGAGTTGCCAGTGCCTCCCTCTCCCATAAAAAAATCCCACACCTTGCATGTTGCATACCTTTGTGCGTGTGTATAATAAAATAAATATGCTTAATGTAGTCTTATAGCTAGGGGTCATATGGATATACTTATATACATTCACACACAATACCCATCGCTTAGTTAAGTACAACGGAAAAAAAGATTTTCTTTGAACACCAAAAGTCAGACCCAAGGTAACAAAAGTAAAGCGTAATTTACCCTGTAGTTAAAAACCAAAGGAGTCTTTTTACTAGGGGGCTGCTGGTTCTATTCATGCCATTCCAGAAGAATATAAAAGAGACGCTTTGGGATTTTGAAGTAAAAATTCACAACAGTATGTCTTTACTTTTTTTTCCCCTTCAACCAAGACATCTTTTGCTGGAGTCCTTTATCTAGAGCTTTGTATACATATTTTTAATCCTATACAAAAATGATAGGATGTCAAGAAGGATCTATAATAACACCATTTTTTTTATTTCACTTCAAAGACTTGGCAATTTCTGATCCATGTGACATTCACACTCCTTCAGGGTCAAACAACATCTTGCAGCCTTCATAAAATGATTAAATATTTTAAACAGCTCCTGCTTATACCTCCATCGCCCCTCGAGACTGATACTGTTATCGTTTTTGTCAAAGCCAGTTTCCATCCGCATTTGTCATTCCTGCTTGCATTTATGAGTTATCAATCGCCACGTCAAAATGCAAAATAACTGATGTTCTCTGGGCGGGATTGGATGGTCTATCTGGGGCTTTTAATCAATGCTGATTTTTATTTTCCATACCCATACATAAATCTTTACCATTCTGGGCCACATATAATGCGTTTGTACAAAACGCAGTGACAGAAGCAGTAGTTATATTATCAAACATTATACCTCGGGGCTAACTGAGTATCAAGGGCTTTCAAAAGGGAACATTGGGAATTACTGTGCAGGAGAGATGACTGCAGGAGAGAATATAAGGGATTGGTTGTTGCCATTTATAAATCAACATCATGCAAGCTAATCCTTCTCACTTAAATGCAGCCCAAATACTTTTCCTGATACTCTGAAACTCAGCCCTATCTATATTTTTTTAAAGCTTGCATAATGCACACGAACAATGGTTATATGCATTTTCTTATTGCTTGAACTTTTCCCTAGGGATGTATACAGAAACTGTGCTGCTGTGTTGTTTTTTTCCTCCCCAAGGCCTACAAGCCAGTAAATATCCTCTTTTTAATCATACCTGAATTATTAGAACTCTCTCCGCCCCCATTTTTTGCCTGAGCTGCTATAATAAAAGGGAATGTGTTTCATTCATTAAAAGGTTATCTGCCTCGTTTATTCAATGAAGATTGCAGCCAGCTATAGAAAAGGTTCATAACCTGTGCCAAGCAGGCTCCCAGGGCCAGATCCAGGATAGAGTCAGAATTCCAATGGGATGGAAGGCTGGGCTCCTTTGGAAACCCAGTCACCATCGCGAGGAAGCGAAGGCAASGGAAAATCCTCGGGTTCCTTTGAAGAGATGTGCATGTGCTGCACACCGGAGAGCTGGTTATCTCACTCCCTGTTAACTGGAACACCGTTCGGGCTGAAAAATTGTTCGTATTATTAATAATAGTGATAACTATCTTCATGGATGTTGAGCTAAGCCTCGCCTAGCCTAGTGGTCTGGGAGGTCCACATAGTTGCAGATGACTCAGAAGACCTGGTCCAAACTTGTCCCTTTGAAGGACGCTGCTTCCATCGTGTGCTCCAGAGGTTCATGGAGCGTTTATGGAGAACCAAGCAGCCAAAGGACTGTGATGTAGCTTCTCCAATGCTTGCAGACTTTAGGAAATACCTATTAGGAGGAACTGGGAAAGCAGTGCAAAGTCCCTGGGACCTACAGAGCAAGGCACACTGAAAGGTTGGAGCAGCTTTCCAATGCTCRGGTGATTATTTTTAAATCATTTCAATTCTCAGCCAACAGGACCATGAGCTTGCAAGGAGAGTTGATGCCCTTCATCTGGGACCCTGGGTAAATACTTAGCCTCAGCAGCCTATTGCTAGAAGTATCTGTGTTGCTGTGCTTAAAAGTAGGTGGGCTACACCCACGTGGGCTGCCATCAGGGTGCTGCATGAGCACAGCTTTGGCCTGTGCTCTATGGTATGGTATGGTATGGTATGGTATGGTATGGTGAGGTGAGGTGAGGTGAGGTGAGGTGAGGTGTGGTGTGGTGTGGTGTGGTGTGGTGTGTGCTTGTGTGAAGTTGTCAGGTTTCAAAGGTGGACAGTTATAGTTTATCTCTGTGTGAAAATTCTTCCTCGCTGCTTTCAGTATTGAAGGGACTGAGCTGAAGCCAAGATAGGATCTGAAAGATAATGGGCTGTAAGTAGCAAGTGCTGTCTTTTCATCTTCTTTTGTAACTAAGCTTCCTGCCACATGACCAAAACCTTTTTTCAAGTATTCAGAAAACATTTTTCTAAATAATCCACTTCTCTTTTGTGTTTTTTTTCCCCTATTGTATATACAGTCTTAGAAAAAACATCTTTATAAGCCTTTTTTACTGAACTGTTAAAGGACATTCACTCTGGGTATCTCCTGAAGGAAGGTTACCAAAATTCTCTCCATTACAGACTGATATGTTTTATTCCTCATTAGCTAGGACAAACAGGAGAGTCTTTGAATTGCAGCTCTACTATCTCAGGGGTCACTTTATTTTATGTTTGTGACAAACTACAGTGTTTGCACTATGGTGAAGTAACCTTGATCATCCATTCCTGCTTTCTGTCAGGGTCAAAGTGACAAGTGTAATGCAGAAATTAGGTTAAGGTGACTGGAAGAGAGGTCTCTGACAACACCTTGGGAGCCCGGTATTGCTAAACACCCTTTTCTGATGCCTGTGAAAATTTCTTTTGGAGGTTGGGGGGAATTAGACAGTACTGTAGCCTATTATAGCATAAGAAAAATATACAAAACCAAGAACATAGTTCAAAGTTTATTCTGTTAATCTTTCTGAGCATCTATGCCAAGCCCAAACAGTAACCAGCTCCAGAGCATTCAGATTACCCTGATTCTGTTCTTCAGGTTTTAGTGAAATCTTACTGCCCTTTGTCCCCCTCAATGCCCTCTATCTTCATTTCAGGATGCAAAGCTGGACAAAACTTGCATAGCTGTCTCCCAGGGTAGGAATAGAAGAAGATGCAGTTGATGGAGAACTCATTCTAGTAGTTCTCTGTATTCACACTGGAAATTGCAARCAGAAAAGGCACTGGCAGCTGAAAACTTTGTATTTACGAAGTGCTTTCTGGTCAAATACGTTTGCAAGCATTTTAGTTTTCATCTGAGCATTTTTCCCCCTTTGCACATGGTTTGGGAACTAATAGTTTGTACAACTATGTGCTAAACAAAAAAGAATCATATATAGTGGTCTTCATTAAGAGAAGAGAGGTTGTATTTTTTGTAAGCTTTAAGAAGAATCTTCATTAGTACCATTATTCAGTCTTAATGAATCAAGATCCCTCTGAAAATAGTACAATGAAATTCACTACTTTAGTCAAGTTTTAGGCCCCAGTGCAGCAAAGTATTAAAACATTGGCTTACCTATCTATCAGACTGAACAAAAAATCAAAACAAATAACCTAAAACAATACATTTTACACCCTAGTTCAAATAGGGACCTAAGYAGAGCTTGCTTAAAACTGTCTTTAAACATGGGAGTGCTTTTATTGACTTGATTGAGGTGACTTATGATAAGTACATACTCAGCTGCTTTTTCAAGGTACCCACTAGTGGAAAGGCTAGCATAAAACCAAATGGGGTTCAGGATGAAGGGAGCAGCCTTGCTGAAAATGGCTGTTGTGGGTAGGACAGGAGTTAAGGAAGCCTTTTGTCTTTATGTCCCTATTCCATGCCTTAGCTTGCAGGTAGCTCCCTCTATGAAGCTTGTGGAGACTTTGAAGGTAGCCCCACAGAGGCTTTTTGATGGTGGCTGTCTTTGGCAAAACCTGCTGGTTGGTAGGGTTGCAGCACTTAATAGTTTCCCACAACTGTGCTCGGGGCAAGGTGCCACATCCAAGGCTGGGATGCCAGAGCTAGAAGGCCCTTGCAGCGATGTGTTCCAGCTCCAGGATATTCCCTTTATCCTTCCTGTTTATCACTTTGTCTGGTGATTAGACAACTCTGCTAGATCACCAAGAGTGGCCCATCAGCAAAAACCTGGTTTTGAAGGTGATGGGGGAGGAGGCATCCTGCCTGGCATGCAGTCCTGTAGCTGTGTGTCTGAAACCACTGTAGAGTGGAGAGGAAATCCAGGAGATGCCCCTCGATCCAGGAAGTATGGAGAGAGCTTTGTATGGGGCTGGTGCTGAGCTGCTGTGTGGCTCCTGGCCTGATGGCCATCCTTACCCACTATGTGGCCTCCATTTAAGCATCACCCATTCTGTCTCCAGCCCATGTTTGGACAAAACATTTGAAAGGAAATTACTGCACTCTGGACCCAACTCTAGTGCCTTAATTTATTCTGAATAGCACTTTATGACTCATGTAGCCCTGCTGAAGTCAATGGGATCATTCATATAATAAGAACTATTTGATGTGAGTAAGAATATTGGAATTCAGCCTCTTTACTGTTTTGCTTGGATTCCTGGTGATGATCTTGTGTGCTTGCTTGACCTAAGTATTCAGCCTTCATTTTTAATTCAGGTTTGGACTCTCTACAGCTGTAATTAAGTTCTCCTGGTTCTCTTGTTTCTGCTGATGGTTGGGATCATTGGTGTTTTGGATCTCGTTTGGTTTGTAATGTGTTTTATCTGGCAGCTGTGTCTCCTGCACACTTCTCTGACGTGTGCAGATGAGTGGGCAGTTCTTTGACTCCTGGCATGTAGAAAGGTTTTAACTCTTCCTCTTGGCTTCCTGTTTTCTGCAGTGGAAGCCTCATTATATTCTATTAGCTTTAAATAACTTCTCTCTCTGTTTTGGCTTTCAGTTGTTCAAATGGTTTGTTTTGATTAGCTTTAGTAATGAAGTACTTTTTTTTCCCCTAGGATTTCAAGTAGCAAATTTCCATCTGTTTCAGAGATCAGTGATACTACTAGGCTTTTTTGACCCTTTGAAAATACAGGTAAATATCTCACTGATCACCTTTATATCTGTCTTTTGGACTTGCTTTTCATTCACTGATCAGCAGATATTACCTAATGTTTATATTTTGTTGTTTTAATAGTTAAAAATAATGGCCGATGAAAAAATAATCTGGAACTTTTCCACTGTCTCTTCTTCTGCCAGAATCATTTATGGGAAAATTAGTGTGAAATTAAACCTCTGGAGTTTTGCATATGAAGACTTGATAAAGGAACTTTATTTGTGTATGGTTCATGGATGCTGAAGACATTAATGGTTAATCTCAAGCAGTTAAGTGTTTCTTTGTCACTGCTCATAAATAAATGAAAAGTGAACATAAAAATGCCACGATTTGTCAATTCAACCAACTTGCAAAAATATCCTGGTTCTGAACTTGCATGCAGGCTCCAACCAGAACAAAAAATGTTCTGACCTATGTCAAATCTGATTTTTTTTTTCTTCTGATTTTCATCTTGGCCACTCCTAAAAGGAAGAGAGTCAAGACTTCCAGGGAATCTTTCCAGAAGGATCTGGGACTTTGTAAAAATATGCTTTGCTCACATTTCTGATCTAAATAGTAAAGACACTCTATATTCTAGGTCTTTGAGGCAGAGGAAATTTGTACGCAGAATGAGAGAGAGATTTACTAGCTTAAACTGAAAGAAGAAATCTCATCGCTAGATTACCAGCAATTTACAATTTTGCTAAAATATATATAAAATTACAAGATTTCTCCTTATCACAGAAGTGGATCCATCTTGGGTCATTTAGGAGTAACTATAACTATAGGCATGTTATCAACATCTAATCTGACTGACTGCTCTTGTCAGAAGACACAGTGCTTAAAGTGCTTAGTTTTCATATCTCACCCTCTCCTTCAATTTAGCACCTAGGGTGTTTCAAAACTCATTGATTCTAGGGTTCCCCTTTTTTAACAGTAGACTTCACTGTTCACCTCATCCTATAGTAATAAGTATTTGTAGTTTATTGAGAGGGACATTGACTGTGTTGCACCTTCACTTACCTTGGAGAGAAATGAGATTTGAGCCAGGATCTCTGTTCTTCCATGAAGCAGGGTCTCTGTTCTTCCRTGCTGTAACCACCGGAATAACATAGTGTCCCCTCACTTCTACGCTGTGTTCTGCTGTTTGCATTGTGTATGTATGTGGTTTGACAATCAGGTTCATAAAGAAAATTAATAAACTTTACATGTCCTACTCATTTGGGAAGAAATAACAGGGCCTCCAGAGACTGTGCCGTGGCCAGAATGATCATTCTATATTCAGAGCCTTTTGGGGCTCTTCGTCTCCATAACGAGGCAGAGGACAGTTAAGTAGCCAGAGCAGTCCAAGGAAGGCTTTCTTGATTTCCTCTGTTATATAACTGAAAGCTGTGGCAAGAATAAGCCACTGTCTCTGCACAACATGAATCTTAGTAGGTTAGGGGAAGAGAAGGGTGGTACTTGGTTTGCTGAAGATGTCTTTGATCGGTGACGTTACTCATTTGCATTAAGAGTATCATGTGTTTGCAAAGTCAGCCCAATAACTCAACCAGAATTATATTAACAACATCAGAATATGAAAGATGTTTTCTGTACTGAGGGATATAATGCTGAATTGAGGGGTAGAATTACTTTCTACTTTCCTATTAATTAGTCTATAGTTCCCAACCCCCCCATCACTTAGTTAACCTAAAAAAAAATTACTTTTAAATAACAATTTTTAAAGCAGAATGATTCAAATGAATTAAAAATATACTTTTGCTGAGTTGACTCTATATAAGTAAGAATGAAGTTAAGGTGAAGTTCAGAGAAGTGGCAAAATTTCTCTTCATTTCAGTGGGACCAGGGTTGCACATTGAGATTCATCTCTTCCAATGAGATGAGGTGCCATAGCACCATAAATTCTTGTTAATCTAAAAAAAGTTTATCATCTGATAAATGTTCTGATACTTAGTGTCTGAAATCAGATTCACTTAAGCCTGGTCTAACTGCAGGAGAGTCAGAACACAGGTAATCACTTTGAACACACCTCTTTTGCGGAAGAAAGGGTGCTAGTATTGTATTCCTGGGAAGGATTTACTGAGGAGATATTGGATGCATGCAATATATGGCAGATACAGTTAATTTTACTTGAAAGTGTCAAGATGTCATCATGGAAAGACACAAGAATCTTATCAAGATATACCAATGTTTAAGTGAGGAAATAAGTTACTGTTAAAAATCAAGGTCTGAATATCTCAAAATTTTAAATATGAAAAATGGGGAGTGTATAAAGTAATATGGGAGAACTGTGAAGAGGAGCAAGCGATTGTGAAAGACAGAAGGTTTAAGGTGAGGTGAAATAAGTCTGATAAATGAGGAAGTGTCAATCTCAAGTAAATAGAAGATAGCCTTGCTTGTCTACATATGTGTTGAGGGGGGTTAAAAATCCAAGTTAAATGCAGAATCTTAGTACATTCAATATCTTTTGTTCAAATACTATAAAATTCTGGATCTGAACTACATGCAAATGCTGTTGTAGACTACTGAGAGCCTCTCCAACAGGAAATACTGTGGGCTCCATCTCGCAGTCCTAAGGGCCTCTCTTGATGACATATGGTCAACAAGGGAAAACTAGCAGTGTTGAAGCAGTTTGCATGCCTGCAACTTTCTTACCCGAAATATGCCTTTGCCTGTGGAAAGCATATGACCAAGTCCAACTTGGTTTCTTCACTCTATGTAGCCAGAAATTTGTTTTCCAAAATGAATGAAGAGGTAGTTTTGTTTTTTTAACACTATGATAGCTAGAAGACTTTGGTACCTTTGTTAGGTAACATCACCTTCCACTTGGGGGTGGAGGATGGAAGACTAAATGTACTTGGGCATCAGAGTGATAGGAACAATGAGGCATATAAAATAAAATAAACCTGTTATGACAAGTGACTAAAACCCACATGAATGCAGAAGTCTGCTATTTAATGTAGTGTATGCTGATATTTAAGCAGGTCTATATCTGTCAAACAAGCCTCTTTTCTGAGACTGGCACAGACTGTTCTGCGTTTGGTTTCCAGAATCAGCAAATTACATTGGCAGAACAAAGCTGTCATATTTGGTGGTATTTTGTTACATCCATTATCTCACTTAAGTTTAGACATCTCTTAGTAAAATCAGATCCCACTTAAGGACTGTCTTATTTTGCAACATTAAACAAAATGACAGGCTGCTTTTTTTAAAAAAAGTTCATTAGCAAGAAATGAGTTGGTGGAAAAACTGCACGGCTGCTTCAGATATGAAGAATGAAAGCATGAAATGCTGTAACCTTTCAGCAATGGGCCAAGAGCATACATCAGGACTGGCTTTGACTAAACAAGGGTATTAAATGGTTTCAATAAACAGAATTAAATAGAATGAAAAGAATCAAGGATTCTTTGGAATTGATTAAGGAGGTGTTTCTTGAAGATCTGCTTGGAAGGATGGTACCATGTACTTCTTTTGCCTTGATAGTGATATATATGGGGCAGTCATAAATAGTGCTTTTGGAAGGTCTTTGACAGCCAGAGGATGGTAGGGATAAAGTGAAATTGTGTGAAGGGGAACCTGTCCTTGAAAAGGAAGGCTGTAATACGTAGTATCTAGGTGTTTATTTTAGTTTTTCATTTTTTCTGAGGCCTACTGAGGGCCTACTGGCTCTTCAGAAGGATAAGGACGGCCACAGTTCTGAAGCTAGGCATGGAGGTAATGGTGGTAAGTTGCCACACTCTGCTTCAGGTATGGGATCAGATTGATAGAGCTGTTTTATTTTTAAACAACTTACTGTTTCCTTGTTGTCATTTTGTTTGGTTTTTCTGTGGAAAGCTGAAAGTGTATTGGTCTGGTGATGAGAAATAAGGCACCCCATCACAGAGGCGATAGGACATCATGGGCCACATAGTCATGACCCAAGGATACTGTTTTGGGTTGGAGAAAATAGTCACTGATACGTTTGTTTTTGGCTGCATGATGAACATCTGAACGGTGATAAACCAGCTTCATGTGGAGCATGGCCATATACAGGTATGTTACAGAGCAGCTGAGGAAATGAGACTTATTACAGGGAGTAAGGGCGATAACCACACACCTAGGGGAATGTAGTACCAGAATAAGGTGGTCCAGAAAGGCAAATAGTGCCCCAGACACTACCAAAGGCTTTTGCCTGGATACATCTACTCAGAGACTGAATTCCACATTCACTCTAAATCTATAAAGCAGGAGTCTATTCACATATAGAGTTTTTTTGGTCATTTATTTATCTGTTTTTAATCTCTCAAGGGAAGAAGCATTCTTTGAAAAATTACTGGATGCTCAAAAAAGGTTAATTCCAATGTTCTTTTATTCTCTGCTTCTTAAAAGAGATGCAGTGATATTATGGACCCGTAATTACAGGGCTTGGGGGACAACCTGTCTTCTCTGGTGCTTCAAATTCCCCTCCGCTGCAATAACATAGAAAAGAAAAGAACTTGCTGGCTAACCCTATCATTTTAACAAAATTCAAACTTCAGGGTACACTCCACAGAAGTAAGACTCGCAGTTGCCTATAAGCATCATATCCCCCCTTACTTTACGCATAGAGGCTTTACAGGTTACCAGGTTTATGGGTGTGGTGGGGCTTGAAAGAGAATTCCCATTGCGTTACTCAGGACATGTTTAGGGAGGTGAGCAGATACTCTAAAGCTGACCAGAACAGCTAAGAAAGAGCATTCAGAATTTTTGCTGAATGTATTTACAAAAGACAGTTAAAACCTGTGTGCTTGTATGTGTGCATGTTTATACATGCACATGTATTAAGGCGGGGGGGGGACAAAAGAGAGAGAAGTTGCTTTTTTCAGAAAGTGAATAATGTCATTGTTGATTTAATTAGCAAATTCTAGATGTGCTGACAAAGGAAATTTTCTTGGGAGATGCACTGTGTTGTGTCAGTGGTCTAAATGAATAGGCTGAGCTGAGTTCCTGGTAATAACAGATGAACAACACAACTCGCCAAACCTCAAACAGTGCATAAATCAATTTGCTGGGAATTAACCACTTGCTTTAAAATTAGGGGTTACTTGACAGGGTTTCGGTGATTAGGTTGTCAGGGACCTGTATTTCTAGCTGGGATTTATCTTTCATTGATACAAGTATATCCCCTTACAGGCAACTGAGTGAGCACGGGTAGCAATCCAAAGCACCAGGCTAGTTAGGCAGCACGTTTTTATTCTTTTAAGTACTAGGCGGCATTTGGAGGTGGACAAAGGAGGGTAGAACAGGGACATTATCAAAAAGAAAATGTGCTGGCTTTGTGAACTACTAATAATGCCCAAGATATTAGTAAGAGAGCTGTGAATGAGAGGAAGCATTTCAGAATCCCTGCACATCACATGGCCCTTCTGTGCAATAAGGAGCTTAACAGTTTGTTAAATGAGATGCCGAAAAATGTTCAATTATACAGAGAAATTAATGAAAAGCAGTAAGCCACTTGGAGGTCACTTCATCTTGTGAAAGTTGAACATTCATATAGTATACACAGCCAGGGCTACCATTTTTATGATTAAACTTATATTCCCGTATGCTTCAAACAATGGCAGATGGTAGACAGAGCAGTGAGATTAGGTACATATGGTAGATGGGGGTGGGGGTGGGGGGAAATATGGGACAGACAAAACAAAGGATCATAGACTCTGACGGTCAAATCAGAATGTAAAAGATCGATAAAATGTTCACAGAAATTGGCCCAGGAAATACCAGGGGTCATCTGTCAGGTCTATTTATTGAAGCATTCCTGCTTTATTTTACTCAGCCACTGGGGAAAGTCCATCCCCCTCATTTTCCTTTTGCTGGTGATCCATTTCACTGCTGAGGTACACTTATTTTCAGGTGGGTTTTCTGATGTTTTACCAGACAGTTTTGCAGGATGATTGTCTGAGTTTTGTTTTCCCAAGCTATTGCAGTGATGGGACTGCAGTTAGTATGGTCACCTTTCAAGCTACTTCACTACCTGAACCTTTCCCTAAGGTGCTACCTCCCAAGCGGCCGTTTTCTCTCTGCTGGGTCTTGTCTTGGGAAACTTGCTGAAGGAAACCACATAAATACATCTTGCCTTCAGTTGCTGATGGAACAAGGAGTCTAAATTCAGTATTAAAATATTTGTTGCTGCAAAATAGAAGCTAGTAAACCAAAGGTAGTTAATGTAAGATCCTTTCAAGTCACTGGGTTGCCACTTGCTTACCATCACRGAAAGTGTGGCTGTCAGACCCTCATACCCTCTTTCTGGCTTCCCTGTCTGTTCCACTGAGGAGATTATCCATAGGTGGCTTCATGCCTTAAGTTACCCCTTTTCCTCTTAATTAGTTTTCACTTTCTTCTCATCTTGGCCTTTCTTTCAGTTCTTTGCCTTGCACAAGCCGAATCTGAGTTTTGCTGAGAGTTTGGGTGTGCCTTAGTGTGCTTTCCTCTGCTCTGCGGTGGCTCGTTCTCTCATTCTGTCTTTCCTTCATCCACAGCCACTTCCTTCTTTTCCCCGTCTGTAGCTTCGATCCCATTCTGGTGTCTGTTTCATCCCTCCTCTCACTCACCCTGTGGGATAAGAATTTCCTCTTTATTTTGCATTTCCTGCTGCTCTTTGATCACCTTCAAGAATGCAATAATTGCTTCTAGGTTTTCTGGGCCCTGGATGCTGCATGTGCCTTGATCTCTAACTTCTGCCCCTTCATTTGCAGAAACTCACCCTCAGCTCAGTTGCAGACACTCAGCTGCAGGTGCTCATTTGCCATCACTAGTTTACCTTCATTTGAACGCAGAGTCCCAGAGCTCCTAGGCCAAGCTGGCCATATAGACAGCTTAGCCAAACATAAAATCAACCACACACTTGAAAATGCGTCTCTGTTGCATATTTAACCACCCAAAATGCATGTCTGTACACAGTGATATCCTCTATCTTGGCGATTGCTAGCTGGGTTTTCTGGAGAAACTACCCAATTAACATGTTTCAATCTAAGTGGAAAAGCAAGTGTTCAAAATGTGTGTTCCTGAGATCTGAGCCCCACCAACTGCTCTCTTCTGATGGATACCAAAGCCTAGGCTGATTTTTTCTAGTGATTATAGATGTTATCTATAATTCTTCTGATAGGCTCCATATATTTTTTTCCTTTCTGAGTAGGTAGAAATCTACCTGCAGTGTGAATGAAATAGTAGTTCTACAATGGAAGTTGTAAAATCTTCTCCCGGTGAAATCACTTGGCACAATCAGGGTCACAAAATCACAACCTTTAAAATCATCCTGAGAATGGATACATTCTGTACTGCTTTCTGTCCTCGTTATGATCTCTGTCACAAGAACAAGTTATCCCTGAATCTCAGTGTCTGAGATGCTGTCTTCTCATTTTCATCAAATAATCCCTGTTCTTGTGACAAAAGATTGTAAGTAACAGGAACAAAAATGGCCCCAAATGAAGCCATTCTCATGACAAAGACTGTAATGAGAACAGAAAATGGCACAAAATCAATTCATTCTCATGACAACCTTAAGATTGTAATGAGGACAAGAAAAACAGTCTGAAATTTATCAATTCTTGTGACAACCCTGAGACAGTAATGAAAGCAGCAAATGGTATGAAATTGGTCCACTCTCATGATAGACACTGAAACAAAACCAGAAAATAGCAACACGTTTATCCATCCTTTTGACAACCCTGTGAGTGGAACAAGAACAGAAAAGGTTAGGAAAATTAACCCATTCCTGTCACAAACAATCTGATAAGTGTAATAACCAATTGTCCTTTCCAAATGGCATAATTCAGCCATTTGAGCACTGCCTTTGCACTAAACTGGAGGAGTAATTAAGTTTCAGAATATCTTCAGAGATTGCTCACATAGGTATAAAGTAGCAGAAACTTAACTGTCCTGGTAAATGAAGAAGGCATACGGAAGAGGTCTGCAGGTACTAGAGAACCCCTGCCTCTCCAGGATACCTATTGCCAGTGTTGTTTTCACCAGCATCGTTTTATTGATTTAATTTATGTGAATTCTTGTGGTGTCCACAGACCCTGGTTGGTGGCCAGGGACCATTTTACAAGTCCCATCCTCTGTGAGCCTGTGAAGCAATAGCCCCCCACTGCTCCCTTCTGCAGTCATGGAGGAAGGGCTGCACACATGTGGGCATCTCGGATGGTCCACTTACATACTTGCTTGCGTGAAATGTCATCAGGAACACATGCACAGGGACCTAGCTTTCTCCATAGCTTGCCTGAAGGCAGGCCAGCTTGCCTGGAAAATGAGAGAAGAGAGAGGAGGAAAAAATTGGAGATGTTGGTGAAGACTAAAAGGATATGGGTATTAGTTGGTAAGATGAGATAAGTAATGGCCTGTTAGAAAACTATCAGAGGTAGAAGAAAGAAAGAAGAAAGGTGGAACAACGAGCCATTGAATAAAGAGCAGAAGGATAAGGGCTGAGTGGAAGAGGGAGAAGATACCATAGGGAGGAACTCAAATGTGAAAGCAGGTATGCGAGTGAAGTGAAAAGTGAAGGASAGAAGGCAGTGAGTAAGGAAACAGAGTAGCCTGTGAAGTACCAGCTCACACTAAAAGGTAGGAAAAGGCTGAGTAGGAGACTGACACACTCCACGGCAAATGGCCACCACCGGGAAAGAAGTGATGAGCAGCTTTGTATTTTCTGGACTGCAAGCTAAAARCTGTTGTTGAAATTCTTCACTGAGTGCGAGAAGTCTGATTTGGAGGGGGGTGGGGGAGAAGCCCTCTCTCTTTCTTTCTTTTTACAGTCACTCTAGCTTTCTTTTGTGCCTGCAGTTAACTGTGAGTGCAAATGATATCATTAAGTTATCTAGCTATCTGACTGCACCCACAAGTCAGTGCTCGGAAGGCTAAATCCTATCATTTGCACCCAGGGTTAATGCACTGCAGCGAATGTGGGTGCTGAGTAGAGTCTCTCAAAATTAGAGGCTGAGCTGAGGCCAATATAAAAATATATCCGGAGCGTTTTGCTGGCACTCTCCCGCCACTTGGATGACACCTGACCTTTGCTTCTGTGCGTGTGTGTTTTTGAGTCGCCCGAGCAGAGAGAAAATCATTTTGAAGTCTCCTGCTATAAAAGTCAGTATCTCCCTGAGTGGACTGACTGTCCTCTGAAAAAGTGTAAATGCTTAACCTCAGTCAAGTAGGCTCAAAGGGCAACACACTGGATTGCTGGAGGAGGAACAGAGAGGGAGAAAGTGTCAGCACGTACATATGGGAACTATTCCCTGGCTTCCTCCTGGGCTTTCATTACCTTCCGTAATCATTCTTCAGATTTACTGTCTATTGGC
The DNA here is from genome assembly GCF_003343005.1 of Rhea americana. Classification (NCBI taxonomy): domain Eukaryota; kingdom Metazoa; phylum Chordata; class Aves; order Rheiformes; family Rheidae; genus Rhea; species Rhea americana. The sequence goes on along the minus strand of NW_028187055.1, from coordinate 1,445,310 downwards.
ACCTGCCCACGCTATGCGAAGGGCTCTTCGCAACATGCTAAGGCATGGTTTTCATTATGCTTCATTTTACAATAATACCCACGTCTCCATGTAAACTGAGTGTATCTCTTTAAAAAAAAAATCCTGTAAAGAAATCAGTTGTTAGAGTCACTGTTGCCCCAGTGCCAGCTTTATGCCTTCAACTAATGCGCTTCTCCAGGAACAGTCTTTAAATGAGAAGTTACGGCTGCTTTTCTGATTGAAACAAACTAGTGTTGATTGCTGATCAGCCATCTGTAAAGGAGGGCATCTCACGAAGGATATGAGCTAATGAAAAAATGGACCTGATTTGAAAGTGTGATGTGCTTCATGCCACAGGCCAGTCTGAGTGGCATGAGATTATATCAGTGCAAGTGAGAGGTAGATTGAGAATAAGTAACTTCTGTCTTAAAGATTAAATGGCAAATTTGCTATTAAATGTGAAAGACATAAAATGGAATTAACGCTTTGAGGGTGTTAGCTGTGGTTATATACACTCTGCAAATGGCACTTCCATCCTGTCACTTGCATTGTCAAACTGCACACTCTTCTCATTGCAGCTCAATTAATACTCATTCAGAAGTATCAATTAAAGAAATGAGAAATGAAGTGTTGACCCTTAACAGCCACCCACACATCACCCTCTTCACCAGCGCATTTCGTGTGGCATTACTTCTCCAAATGACCTTTGTAACTGGTAAAATATTATTGATGAAATCATTAGGTTTCTTGGTAACCAATTGATAATTTTCATCTGGGTSGCTTGGCGCTGATAGCATTACCCTTGTTGTAACTAAGAGACAAACGCTGTCATGGAAGTGTATGGGGCTTGCTAGGTATTCCTGCATTTTATGCCCTGAATTTCCCCMAATCTTCTAATTTGCACACAGTCAAATTAGCAGGCCTAGCAAATGAAACAAAAGAGCATTTATGTTGTAAAGGTAGCTGTCATAGTGTTATTGTGTGAGGTGTGTTACGCTGTGCTTCATTATGTTTTGTCTCATTATTGCATTGSATCCAGCTGTAGGCTTTTCCTTCATGACATGATGTGAAGTGACATAGGTAAAGACCGAGATGAAATGCTAGATTTGGATCCAAACTGGGATGCTAAACTAAACAGACAAAGTTTGGAAAGGGTTGGATTTAGATTTTTGCTTGGGACAGAGGCCAAACACAAACTTGGCTGTCATAGATGATTAATTTCAAAGTGCCCCAAAATCTAAAGATACCCCAAATCAAAATTTTCAGGTCAAATGAGCCTCTAAGCATGAGCACTGAAATATAGATCATTGAGGAAGTTAAATAGAATATTTAATTGTATTTTAGAATTGTCTTTCTACCTYTAATTTCTTTTCTTGCTTTTTGCCAATGGATTCAACCGTTTCCTGAAACTCTATCTCATTCAGATCCCTGGGATAACTGTGGATGGAAATATTTTCGCTATATAACTTCCTTGCATAGCCAGATTTTTAGTCATTTGATTTTTTTTTAATTTCCTTGTTGCTTTTGATTGTGTGGGTGTTGCTGTACATGCCAGTATGCTTTGTGTCAGTTCTTTTCACTGCTTTTCCATTTATGCTTCATACCAATTTCTTTCATTGTAGTGCAATGTTAAATATTTTCCTGTAGATCTTAAACTCGTCAACTGCATTGATTTTTTTTTAATTTTTATTTTCTTTTAATTTTAGTATGTACCAAATGAAGGGACTGTAAACTAGGCTTGGTCCTACCTCTATGGTAGGAGGCCCTCCTTCTGTAACCTTTGCGTCACTGTGCTACCAAGCAAACAATTTTGCTGTGAGATAGGTTTGCTAAGTCTCCAGTCAAGCCTAAATTAAAAGGCCAGTGAATAAATGCTGCATCTTATCATTATTATTCATATCACTGTCAAGCCAGACTGTCATCATTTTCAAACAGTAATGCTTGCAAGTCAAGTTTGTCAAAGCTGCTTAAGGGATTCAGATACCCCAGTGCCATAAAACTAGCAGGGGCTGGGTTTGAGTTTCTCAGTGATAGTGTTTCCCCTATGGAGTATATGAGAAAAACYGTATGCGTGTAGTATGTACTTTCCAATGCAGATGTCTTGGTGGAGGGGCCCTGCACAGAGGCAGACAGATGAAAATGAAAAGGCTTTACAGTAGCCTGTCAAAAGAAATCATACATGGTGGTGTGTTGGATTTTCAAACTCTGATTATTGTGGTAGCGCTCTGTTTTTTCAGTCCAGCCCAGCTGAAATCAAGAACTGCAGAATATGCAAATATCGATGGCTGTGAAGGTTGCTGAACATGGTCAATGGAAACACTTTCTTGTCAGTTGTTTGGACTTCATTAAACCTAAACTGTTTACATGGTGATTTCCATTAGAATTGGGAAAAAACATACAAATAAACCCAAGAACATTGACAAAGTACATTTTGGTTGAGAAGTCAAACAAAAAATGTCAGCAAAGGGCAAGAACTATGTGTCCAAASTTAATTGTCACACTGGTATCTATTCTGTATACTGCTGCCTCTGTGTGTTATTACTTACTTTATTTTAGAACCTACCTACATCACGTTCATGGCAAAGGGCAGACTATGGTGCGGTGATGAATCTGAGCAGCGTGGTGACTGTCCACTGTCCTCCTTTTGCTTATTTATTGTGGGAATTAAAAGATGTTTTGTGCTTGAAACAAGAAGAGTGGAGGGAGGAAGAGGGTTGACTGTAGATCTATATCAAAGGTGAGTGTTGTGCAGACTAACTCGATTCTACCCCTGCTTTATTTCCAGAGTTTTCATTTAATGACAGACAAGCTGCTTTAGAAAGGGGACCTAATTTTCTGGGATCAGTGTACAACATCCGAGGTCTTGATTTTAGAGCTGCAGACTGCCCACGGCCATATCTGAGGTCAGAAGGACTCCTACTTTGACCAGAGAAAGTACCGTGAAGTATGCCAAGTACTCTAAAAATCAGATTGTAACTTTTTCAGTTCAGAAACCCAAATTAAAGAACACATTTGAGACTTTTTTATATTAATCTCCATCTCAGTTTTCACACATATAAACCGGAGATAGATTTCATATCTCTTCACAATAGTATAGCAAAAGTAAATTCTTAATGAAAGTAAGAATCTACACAACTGTTATAATAACGCAACAGTAAAGATGGAAGGGAAAGCAATGACTTTGTTTTCAGTGAAGAGCTGGGCAGTGCATAGAGCCACACACTGAATGATGAAGATAAAAAGTTATACTGAACAGTAGCCCAGTTTCATGAGACCTGTCCTTGCTCATTGAATGAGAAAGATATTGAGGAAAAAACAGAACATGATGATGTAATTTAAAAATATGTCATGGCACATAACCCCAGAGAGGCCAAATACAGGTTTATTAGTCACCTTAATTCCAATTTATTATCTTTTGCTCACTTTCTGGACAATCTTCATATTCTTTTATGTGTTCTTTGACTAAAGATTACATGATTACATATATACTGAGATATACACACACGTTTTATTTAGTTAGATATGTATTTACATGTGTACAGCTTTGTAGGCCCTAAGCTGACATTTCCATCTTTTGGGAAGAATGGTCTATTGGATTTAGCACCTTACATACCTACATTGTGTGTATAAAGACTCAAGGGCAAAATTTAGAGGCACTTAYCAATAGAAAATAGCATCTGTAGAGGATGGAAAATGAAAAAATATTCTTTAGTCRTTAAAAAAAAATCTTTCCAACCCTCTTTTTTTTTGTTCCTGTAGGTACTCTTGTAGGGCTCYGCATAACCACTGCTATTGGCTGTTGTTGGGATGAAGCAGGGAAAGATAGGTTGATAGATGATGTGGCTGCGTTAGACACATTTTCCGTAGTCACCCCTCTGAGGATGAAAGCATAAAAGAATGTGAAGGTGAATCTTAAAATGCATATGAATGTTCCTTTTATCCAGGAAAGGACAACTAACGAAGCASTTGGAGCACAGTATTTTCTTTGCGGGTGTTTCATCAGGCTTATAATGACACATCCTGGAATAGGAGAGTCACAGTGGACTCCCCTGCTTAACTGTCGTCATCACTTACCATTTGCAAAACGAGAGGCCTTCTGATCCTGCGGCTGCGTGTGACTCACCCTCTGTGGCTCAGAGCAGGGTCTCTTAAAACAGTTTCAACTCGTACGCAGGCCCCCAAATACAATGTGGTGTATGAAGTCTAAGTGAATCAGCAAACTGTCCTCTCCCCTCCAGCCTTCGCCTCACTTCTCACCTGTGATTTTATGGCCSGTGCTGTGCTGCAAGTGGCTGTTCTGGCAGAGGAGGAATTTAGGAATTGCTTGTTAACTGATGAGCAGAGCAGTCCATCTTTCTCTGATTTTAGGTCACTCCTAAGCATGACATTTCCTGCATGAATATTGGGTTTATTTGCCTCACAGCTGAGCATAGCACTCCTGTGAGACCTATAAACTTTGGGGGCTGTCTGAGGAGATGCTGAGAAAACTGATTATTCAGGCTGCCCAATTTACAGACCAAACTGAGTTTTGCTCTACCGAGGCTCAGGCAGTCTGTGGAGGAGACACCTGCCTTCAACATCTTCTGTCCTTCATGAAAGTGCATGCTAGATTATAACCATTTCCAGAACAAAGGGTCGTGAGTGAATGAATCAGTTTAGTGAAYATACAACTCAATTTGTCTTACCTGTAGGATATTTGAAATTTGGACAGCAAGAAAAGCAAGATCTGCAGGTAGTGTAAGGAGAAGACATACAAATTTAAGAAAGAAARATTTAGCTGATTTATGCTAGGGCTGAATTTTTTAGGTTTATCATGTTAAGAAAAGCTTGACCTCATCTCTTACCCACATTGTATTACTAGTTCTGGTGGATAATAGGATGGATACTCAGTTCTGGGATGGCTCCCTAACTGACAAGCCAAATGCTTTGTGAGAGACACCTTGTAAGTGCCTAAAACTACTGGACTATTTGGGAAGTGGAGTTCTTAAACCTTTTGGAGGACCTGGCTCTGRTCTGAAATGTCTGTAGTTTGTATGCTTCTGGCTGTTTTAGAAGATTGCTCCCTTTTCATTTATAGTAATGCACAAGACATGCACACCTCGATAAACCCAATGGCACCTTTTCACTTGTAAAGATCTGTTAGCTGAAGAACGTTGAAGAATGGACTGAGAATTAAAAAAAAAAAAAGCAAAATAATTGCTGAGAAAAAACTTCAAATTCCCTTTACTGTGTTTGCACTCCTGTTCACTCTCTATGAATATACTAATAAATTAATTGACTCATAGGAATGCTTGTGGAAACAGCATATTTTAAACAGAGAATGGGTATGTTTGCTGAGAGCATATATAAAACTCAAAAATGGGAGTATGCTAACCAGCAATGTAGTTCTCAGCCAATCTGGAAACAAAAAAAATGCCATGTGACTTGTTTGTTCAGACAAAACTCACCCAGACGGCTACAAACTGGTGGTGAAGAAACTGCAGAGCAAGAAATATTAATATAAATTATTCATTGTGGATCATTTCGAATAATGAGCAAATCTGAGAAAATAATGACCTGTTCACGCACAATTCTCATAGAGAAGAAAGCAGCTAAAATTGATAAAATTATTTGGTACAAGTTATTTGCTCTGCACTGGGTGTTGGCATAACAGTCTCTGAAGCCTGACACTATGGGAATAATTAAAATATTAAAATGGCTCCATTTTAATCTTTGATCACATATCTAGATCGCATTGCAGAAATGTCATGTTTACTCATGACTCATAATGAAGAAATGTAGAAATGTCATTATTAGAAACCCTATTTTTACTGCATCACGTATCAAAATTCACAGACAAATCRTTACATTTCCTTTTTCATTTTGCAACCGTTTGTTTCCTGAGGGAGCTGAGGCCCACGTTTTCAAAAACCAGAGGACCTCCTCGTACAGGAAATCTGAGATGCCAGATGGTTTTCACTTTCCTGCCACCCACCACCCCAATATTTGGGATGGCTCCAAATTTGCTGCCAGTTTCCTACTTCTCCCCTCTTGCTCTAGAAGCCCGACTCCCAATTTTATTACACTCAGACTATTTGTGATCAGTGCTGTAGCATATATTGAAAAAAAAGAAGAAGAAAAACTTTCTGCATCTCACCAGTCTTCTGTTGGTAAACAGAAAAACTACTATCCTCCGCCCAGTTTGGCTGACTTGAGGGAGGAGATAAAGTGCAATTAGTTCCACACAAGAGGAACCAAGTACCTGCTGCAATTAAACTGCAATCACTGCACTGATAGGGATGGCATCACTTTCCATTTAAAGCAGTATAGTGGAGCACAGCATAGTGATGAGGTCAAAATAAAGTGGGCCATGACTGTTTGTCGCAAGACCAAAAAGAACTATCTCTAAGAAAGCAAAATTATCTTCTGTAATAGAAGGTTTATTTAATTGTCCATTGGTCTGAAGTTGAAAGAATAAAAGCACTTTCCATCCTGTCCAGCATGAGAAAAACTGAATGAAACCATGGTACAGGAAGGAAGATGCAAAAAAAAAAAAAAAAAAAAAAAAAAAAAAAAAAAAAAAAAAAAAAAAAAAAGTTAAAATTAGGCATGCTCAGGAGAAAAGGAGCAGCAGGTGTTTGCATACCAGCACATCTGTTCTGAAAATGCTCCTTTAAATCCAGATTAAATATACAATTTTGAAACCTGACCTTTTTGAGTAATTAAAAGTTTCTCCTGTATGCCTTTTAGAGATCAGCTAAGATAGATGAAGAAAAGGTTTAGCTATAGAAGTAGGGCAATATGTATTTTTTCCTTGTGTTTTTCATTTTCACAATCAGATTTTTGCACAAACTGCTTCACAGTTCATGGTTGTTTCTTTTCAGTTCAGTTCTGAACTGAAAAGTTGAAATGTGGAAGAGCAGAACCCTGGCCCTGTAAGGATGTAGCTGAGGGGGTCAGATCCTAAAAGTTCCTGAGGAARTGTCTGGAAGGGCAGAACACTTCACTGATCAGAGAGAGACTAAGGAAGCACTTGCTCATTGCTTTGCTGCCAAGTAGAAGAGGAAGAAAGTCTAACCCATACCTGGTCCTTGGGAACATATATTCATGCTTGAATAGCCTGTTCCCCCTGTAAAGCTGTGGCTGGTGGCCTTTTCAGGAGAGGAGGAGAAGTTCTTCTCCTTCTGGAAGGAGGCAAAGTTCTGTGATCACTGCARTTGCTCCCTTTTACTTCACCAGAGGAAATTTTGAGAGCATTTTCATTCATACATTTCAAACTAACTTACATATCTGTSTAGTTCAATTCTCATGGTGTTGAACTAGCTATCTTTCATTTAAAGCTTCAGGTTTATTCAAGCTTAGCAAAACAAAGATGACACCAGCAGGTTTTTCTCAGCCCTGTGTATGGGGAAGGGTCTGTATTTTTGGTTTTGGGGGACGTGGCAGGGGGGTAGAGGAGGTGGCTTTGGTGAARTTTCCCAAGGGGTTACCCAGCCAAGAAGCACCTTGTAATGAACAGTTTTCATTCTAGTACTAAAGGAAGCTTTGAAGCCAAGTCTTGGAAAGTTTGTAACAAGTCAAGGATACCAAAAATTGTGACTTTTAAAAAGAAAAAAAATCAACTCAGTACTGTTTATTTGCAAATTAGCTGTATTTTACTTTATTTCCTATTTTTGGRGGAGCTAGCCCTTTGTATCTCTCAACTCCAGTGTTTCCTCAGCTTCTTTTCTTTCTGACTTYCTCAAAGCAAGTACAGAATTCTGCTCTGTAGCTATAAATCAAGGTAATCACAACAAAAAAGAAATAAGGATTTTAAATCTGCAGCAGTATATTTTTCCAACAAAATTCGGCTTTCTGGGTTTGTGAAGGGTTCTATGATAATAATTCTTGATAATGTGATATCAGTCATTGATCTTGTTTATTAATATTCTTTAATTGCTGAGAAAGGTGATGTTCTACTGACCTGAAAGAGACTGTTCAGCTTCTAATTTTGTTATGATATTTCTACTGGGTTCTTGAGTTAGATTTTTATTTGTTATTATTATTTAYAGGAACCCTGGTTAGGATACTATATGACAGTGAAAAGTTCCCATTTCTATTGCAGTTGGCAAACAGCAGTTCTTTCTTATGATAATAATTCGCATAAGTGCCCTGGCTGAAAAGTGAATTTTTTTGGCCTTTTATAAAACTGGCAAAACATCAAGTTTTGCTAYTTTTGCTTTCTGCGAGAAATTGTCCTCACAGCTCCACTCAATGATAATTTGTGGCTTCTTACCAGAAAGCTAGATCTGTGTCACTTGTACAAAGGTCAGTGAATTCCAGCTCTAAAACATCTCCAGGAATACAAGTCTGGCAGGAAAGAAGGTATTATGCCAGATTCCGTTCTATTACAGTTCATTACTATAGTTTATTCAAGGATTGATGTGACGCAAACAGTAAGACTAGTTCAACTTTTCATAGGTTCACTTTCTTTATTACTCTTTTCCCTGTTTTAAAATAATGGATGACCCATCAGCTGTATGGTGTGAGCATCACTTCTTGATGTTTAGTTGATATACTTGATGCAGTATGTAATGCTGTGTGCAGAAAAGTATTGCAACAATCTTTGCCTGTTTGTTGCATGAAAGGAAAGCTGTCCATGCATCCACTCTTTTGGAGATGCAGAAAGAAGAGGGGGAAATGCTGAATATGTTTTTTGGATTAAATGTGGTAAAATGCTTTTAATAGACGCTGATTCTGATTAAATGACATATTTACTGTTAAGCTTTCATTACTATGAGAGGAGCTTTTTGAAGTGACTGGTTTTGTGAGCACATTGATTCTCTGCTACTAGTGACCCTGTCTGGTAACACTTTAGTTTAAAAGTCCATTACTATTTACATTAACTAATGGTTAATTACAATGGAATTCCTAGGGAAGTGCATAAGACAAGTCATACGAATGCCAAATGAGTGCATTAATGATTGGTGTTATCACAGTGAATACCAAATGATTTCATAATGACTGRGGAGGTAATATATAATGGAAAGAAGTGCTCCCTATTTGATATACTCACCACAGAGCTAGAACTCATTCTTGGACATCATTCAGAAGCGGCAACATAGCCTGGAGGCCTTTCTTCYAGTCCTGCAAGGAGCTTGCACTGAAACTCTGTCCACACCCTTGCAGAGCAAGACATGTGTGGGAATTTATTTTTTATTGCTCATTGTTATGAATTGCTGCTATGGCCCAAAGCATTACAGCTCATATTCAATGTGTTAGAGAAGCCACACTTCGTAATTTTGTTTGGGCTGCTGTGTTTTGTTCAATACTCAATCTAGAATATAAGAAAGGGCTGAAGAAAACATCTGTTTCAATTCTCTGTTAATGCTAATTACCGCAGCCTTTCTACTTTATTTGGAGAAGGTTTTTGTAGGACATTCATTACCAGAGCGTCTGAGAACCATGATGATCAGTTCATCCAGATGTTAATCTGTCACGTGTATCTTCTGTTTTCGGTGGTACTTTGCTGTTGGCAACCCACTATAGAAAAAACTCCAATGCTGGGAAGCAGGACATATCTTCAGGGAGTTATTTACCTGTTTTGAAAAATGATGGTGGTAAGAAGATTTGTTGATAGTTGGTGCCCATGTAGAACATGTCAATGCAGAATAAAAGATGATATTTTTGTTTTAAACAATGTGGAAGGATTGTTTAGTCCTGGGAGAAAAAGTAGTTTTCTATCTGACCTGATAAAAATAGAAGGTTAGAATCCTTCTGTCCAACTATCCAAGTAAAACAYCGTCTTCTCTTCCAATATATTTGGAAGAATAAACAGAGCAGGTGAGAGACCTGATCTACAGCCCTCTGCAATCATTTAGAGTCTGTTCTTTGGATGAGGCTCTATGTGAAGGATGGAGAGAAGTGCTGTGCAGCATACGCAGGAATTCATTGTTTTAGGAGAAAGGCCAAACGCTAGTAGGCACTGATAAAAGTGAAGTGGCCTGTAGCACAGTGGTGAGTGTCCCTGGCACCAAATGTCTTGGCGGTGAAGGCTATACATTTGCCAATTTTGCATTCAAAGAGGGAGTTGACAAAATAATCTGATAGGTCTCTTCCCTCTTTAATTTCTGTGATTTAAGAGGAGGAGTCTGTGTTTAGTAACCAGTGGGCTCCAGCACCGCAGGAATAAAGACATTAAATGGAATGTTTCTGATAACTACAAATTACCCCGTGACTACTGTAGCGCCTGGGACTTTCTGGCGACCCACAGCGAGAGCTAATGAAGATGCCCTTTTATAAAGCGCAGGATTCTTGGCAGTTATTTTTAATGGGTCATGCTGTGTTAGAAAATCATGCCTGCAAGATTCCCTGGAGTGGCAGTTGGGATGATATTACTTTCAATGAATCACAGCAGCCACCGTAAGGGCAGGGCAGTATCTATGGCAGCAACACTGAGCAATGGCGCGGCATCAAATGAACGGCTCAGCTGGTGACATCTGGCCCCTCTGATCATAACAAATCTGCAGTGCACAGTACTCAAAAGAGTCCATCCTTCAAGATGATATGTTAAAATGAGGTGTCTTTTTCTGTTCATCTTGGGTGACTATTCAGGTGGGCATGGGAGATCCTATTAAGAAATGCAGGAAGTAATGGATGAAAGTTGGGCTCCTAGGTTAAGTTCTCCCTGGTAAACAATTGCATCCTATCAATACTTAATTTGCTTAAGCAACAGTGGCCTTCCCTTTGGGAGACCCTCAGAGTAGGAAAAAAGATGTTGCTGTAGGCGTGGAGGTCCTGAGAAGCAWAGATAAGACACCAAACAGGTTTTCAGTGGTTCTTGGTTTTCTCTCTAAAAGCTAGAATGTTGTACAGAAAAGTTAATGTTGTTCCCTGCTTTCAAAATACTAAATATCATTATTAATTTCCTGCCTCACTGGTCTATTCATTGTATCAGGGAACTTCTTTTCTTTCTTTCTTTTCTCTCCTTTTTTTTTTTTTTTTTTTTTTTTCATTTCCACTTGCATTTGCAGAGTGCCTTCCATAAGAGGAAATTTTCTTGGTGATGCTCAGGCATTGTGAAGGCAAGAGGTGGAACAGTCTGTGACAAATAATGAGGCTGAAATGCCAGCTTTTGAAAGGCCTTTGCTTTCCCTATACAGAGTGCTTTAAAAAGCCATCTGCTTACTTGAAATGGCTGCAACACATGGTGCTCTTCCCCAATCCAATATGTGCTGCAAATTGTAGGCACATGGATCCAGTCAAGGACACAGTGTCTGCCTTAACTTTGGATCTCCTTGCTGATGTCAGTAGGAGTCTCGTCCTTAAACTTAGCTCTCCTGTGTGTTAATTATTTCCTTTTCGTGTCCAGCTGGCACAGTGCTTTAGCACCTTAAGTTGCTCAATTTGATCTTTGTGCTCAGGAACAAGGTAATTAAGCCAGCTACAATTTAAGGAAACGTATCTGCCGTGACTTGTTGCAAGTCTTCAGACAGCGCTCCATCCTAAATCATTTGATAACGCAAGAGGCTCTGTGCAGTTCCCTACTTGACTGAGGGTTAGTTCAACAGGTCGCAGAATCAGTAATTGATTCTCAGTGCGTCTCTGTTGGTTTTATTACAATAATGAGGACTGTCTTTTTTCATCTCTGCTAATATGTTACCAGAACCATCAGCTTCTCAGTTTGATGTCAGGATGACTTTGACAGGTTGTTAGCAACTATATGATGTACAGAACATCATAGAGATGTCTCAAACTGTGTTGCTGTGTACCTTAGAGAGCCTTAGGTGGTCGAGAAATAAGTGAAAGCACTTCCAAGAAAAAGTTATACTAACAACTGAAAATATTCCTACAGTTTTGATGTCCTAATGAAGAAGTTCTTTATGCCAGTTTGGATTCTTGATCACTGAAAAATGCTGTGTTTCACAGGAATAGGTGACATTGCAAGGCAGAGCTACCGGATTAACCACAGATTAAAAACGCCAGGAAAACAAGTTTCGCTATCCCCTAAGGTTCTATTTTCCTTTTTCTTTTCTTTTTTCTTTTCTTTCTTTTTTTTCTTTTCTTGAGTAGAATGCACTTTAATGTTAAGATGTGTGTATCTTGAAAGGTGGCTTGTGTACTTTTCTTCAGATTGAAAACACCAAACAAATAATGAGGTGAAAGTTAGGAAGGCARCTCTACAGAATTACCTCTATTGCTTAACTTACCAATTTATCTGCGAGACCTCCAAATTTGGGGATTCAAATGTAGCTAAATCAAAGTTCAGTACTAGTTTTATCTGAAGTGTATCTCTCAGCTTTGGATTCTCAAGCTATTTTATTGCTTTGGAGCTGTTACAGGCTGAAGTTTTCCTAATGTGGATAACACAATGAATGAAAGTCTAAGCAACTTGTGGAGTRATGTTACTGAGAGCTCTGGTCTAGGAAAACAGAAAAGAAGTAGGCCATTATAATTTGAAAACAGTGAAGCACAGCACTTATGCCTTTATACACTAAAGAGTTTTTATGTACCTGCTACTAATGAAATGGATTCAAAAACATAGTTCTTTTATGTTCCATTTTATGACCAGGTAATTATATATTTTAGCTAGTCCAAATTAATTACCATTTTATTATTCTTTGGTTTAAAGGAAAAAAGYACTCATAAGATGAGAGAGATTCTCAACAGAAATACAAACTTTTTATCAGCAAGGGATATCATATAGAGTAATACTTGATTCTTCCTTCCTCCATGAAAGTTTTAGCTATTTTCTAATGATACCTCTCTCTCAAAGCCACTTTAGACTTTGCTGCCAAACATTAAAAGCCAACACGGTGCTTTGGGAAACAAGTGATTAGCAGAGCTGTACTCCTCACATCTCTCTCTGAGGCAAAGGATGTTATGAGGCTGTTAGGGACTCACGGCGGCAGTGATAGGTGCAGACAGATACTAATAGTCAGATAACAAGATTCGGATTTAGACGTGGGTCCCAAATTTGGCAAAGCACATGTTGACTGTTAGAGTCAATGAGAAGTCTATGCCTTATAATTAAACATTTTCATATGTGTTTTGTTGAACTGACAAGCTGGATCAAGTCCCAAATTCATGAAAGGTGAAAATATCTTACTAAAAAGTGCTATCAAATATTTAGCCTCTATAGGAAATTCTGCTGCTCTTATGACCTGAGGGGAGTGAAGCATGGGTTCATCTAGTACCAGTATTTTATCTCCAGCGATGGCAGAAGCCTGACAGTTAGTCTTTTTCCCCAAAATGCTAGATAGGTAAAAGCATATTCAAATGATTTTACACACTGTCTCATACTATAACAAATAAACTAATGAGGGAGAAAAGAAAGAAGCAGCAAATTATCACCTGATGGTGGAGATTCAAATGGAAAGGAAGAGAGAATCACATAGAGTATTTCAGGATCAGAAATACTTGAATGGGAAAGAAACAATTATGTCATCTAGGCCCTTGTCCTGGCAATGATGGGTTGTGTCCCCCCCCCAAAAAAAACAAAATGAACGTTTTGCTTGTTGGGATGTACCATGTAGATGGCTTTTACTACTTCCCTTGAGAGACTAAGTCTCAACATAGCTCTTTTTTCCCAGCAGGTGTGAACATCATTAGTTTAATGAACATCGTGGTAGTATTAAAAGCTAGTGAGAAGCTATGAAGATGACAAAAGGGAAATCAAGCCCAACCATGGAGCAGGGAAGGAGCCACATCCACACCAACCCATGCTCGCCAGAGTAACTTGGCTCCTGACAATGCAGCATCACATTGTAATTGCTCTTGGAGCTATTGCCCATATTTCATGATGCTTTGCTCTCTGACATACTGCCACAAATGAGAAGACTCAGCAAGTGCAAACACCTCTTTAAAAATACCCCCTAATTTACTTCAAAAAATTTATCTTAAGTCTGATACACTTTTCAAATTTTCTTTCTGATCCATTTCCCTTAAATCTGAAGGTAGAGTTTGGTTAGAAGCTTATAATTTCCTTATTTTTCTTATCCACTTGTCTATTACTTTGTCAATAATAGTAGCGCTCAGTTTCTATACCCCCTTTTTTTCGTATTAAAGAGAAAAAACAGTGCTAAGACTACCTCTAGCATTATACATACAAGTCTGGAAGTACAGTATTTAAATGATCCACAATGCATTTGATTTGCAGCTGCATGCAGGCGAAGAAAAAGAGACTATTTTAAGCTACAGAAGCAGTCACTCTTGGTGTTTCAGCTCACCATTATTCTCTCTCCCTCAGCAAAGCCTAGTCAGCCACCATCCCAAGAAAGGCAAAGCCAGCTTCGGCAGGAACTATTCTCTGTTAAGTCTTCAGATCTTAAAGGGCGGTGGAAAACTTCATTCTCCCAGCAGGAGAGCAGGGATTCAGTGTAGGTGTAAATGTCTGGCAGATGATTGTTGGAGCCCACAAGCTGTACCTTGTAAATAATTCACTTAGGCACAGAAAATCTGCATATGAGGATAAAATGTCACTTATAACTCATAGAATATTGRCTTGGATGAGAACAAGTTTCTAGCCCCTTCAAGTCATTAAGTACCACTGAGGAAGAAGGAATATAGATGATGTAAAATAAACTCTACTTTTGGCTTGTAACTAACAGAGAATAGTTAACAATAACCTATCTGAAAATTAAATTTTCAGGGAGAGAAGGAAGAGGATGTTATGTTTCTCAAATCGGTCAGCTCAGTATRGATTTTACAGCTTCTTTACTGTTAACCCTGTCAGAACCTCATCCTTCACATTACAAGTCAGGCTGGGCTTAYAGGAAGGTGTTTAGCCCATATGTAGGTGCTGGAAGTGTTTCCTTTTCTGCATTTTCATGACTTGGAGTGGTCTGCTGAGAGAAAATACAATGTACTCAGACAGACCTTCTCTCATAGAAAGACGTCTCTCATATCTGTGTTATCAGAGACAAGATATTTTCATAACTGACCTAAACTATTGCCTTGTTAGGTTATAAGAAGGGATATATGATAATAATAAACACCCTGTTTTTCAGATGCTTATGATTTTGCCAGACTTAAATAAAGTACCAGAAGTGTTTCTACTTCACCACCCTGTGCTAAATGTAGTGCTAACTGTTTTTTCAAAACCAAAATACTCAGCTGGATTGGTGGGTTTCTGGAACAGAAGAAGGTAAAACGTGTTGTCTATGTTAAAATATCCAGGAAAACTGAAAGAGGAAGGCTGATGGTTGGAAGGGATGCAGGAAAGGAAACAGAGAGTGAACTGAAGTAGGATGCAGACCAGGTATTACTCCTGACCTGATATCTATATTAAGAGTCTTGTTGTCATAGTGTTTATTTCAAGTGAAATGGTGCCTTCAAAATTCAGGTTATTCAGCTCTCTGGTGCATGCTAAACTATCTGAGTATTGCTTGTATGYTGAAATGTTGTTTTTAATCTGTTCTTTTCCACTAATTATCCTTTGTCCTCATGCCATCTTCACTGAAAATGGTGGCAAAGGTATTCATTTAGTTTTGGGCTGTTCATGGATTATCTTTAATCTTTGCTACATTCTCCCGCTATAGCAGTTCCATTTCTTCATTCAGTGTTCTYTTTTTATTTAGACAGCTAGTGAAATGGCTGCTATTTGTTTTAATCTTCTTTGCAAGGTTTAACGCAGCTAAGTTTTCTGGCAAATTTTCCTTTTTTTGTGCTTCTCATTTTGTCCATGTATTTCCTGCCTGAGGAAATAGCTTTCTTTGCTCTTTGGACGCTTTTCTCATTCTTTGTGAGTCGTCCCTCTATTCTAAATAACATAGTTGGAGGTGGATGTTCATTCAGTAAGGTCTGGAGCCTTTCCTTACAATGTCTTTCTTTTGCTTCGCAGTCTGCGTTCTGCTGTCCAGGGGACTTCCTGAAGTAGTTTCATTAATCTCTCAGCACTCGCATTTTCCTACTGAAGGTATCTGACAGATAACTCACTTCGAGTGTCTTTCCCAATGAAAACATCCTTGCTCTTGGTACCAAAGATAGGCAGTAGATTCTTCATTACTTCTGCTAGGTTGCTTTTTCAGTCTCCAGCCTCCCAATCACTCCCTTGCATGTGTTTCAGTCTTCCAGTCTCTAGATCATTTCTGGAGAGAGGCTTGCTGCTTGTCCTTAACAGTCAGACTTCTTCGTCGTGTTCACCAGGAGTCGCAGTTCTCTCCCTTCCTTCTGAATACAAATCCTCTTTCTTAACTTTTCTTCTTGCTGTTTACTGCATGCTGTTCTCTCCACTTCTTGTGCTCTGGCACTAACCTTTCTGCTTTGCTCCTTGGTGCCCCAGCTTTTTCTGCCTGTTTCTTCTCCCCAGTTTTCAGTGCAGCAACTCAAATGCCCAGTGGAGTGTACTTCCACCATTTATTCGCATCCTCTGTCTTTGTATCCTGCTCAGAAGTTTCCATTGGCCGTACTACATTTCTAGGCATTTGCTTTCCATGTTGACTCTTTTATTTATTTATTTATTTATTTATTGGCCTTTCATGATCATCTCTTACATGATAATCTTTTTCATAATCATTTGGTTTTGGATCTTCTTTTCTATGAATTATCTCAGACAGAGCTTTTTGCATCAGTAGCTCCTGTGTACAATAGACCATGTGTATCTGGTTGCTTCTGCACCTAACTTTCTTTATTTTTTCCCTTTGCTCAAGTCTTTGCTAGGGTTGAGCTTCTACTTTTAAGAAAAATAAATAAAGAAAAATATAGAAAGTAAAGAAAAAAAGACCCAGTATGCTCTGACCAAACTCTCCCCTGAAAAATCCCTTCTTATATACTCTCCTGTTCCTCAGCTCTCCACCTAAATGGCTACATGGTTTAAAATCTTTTGTCTTAGTGAACTCTGGTTGKTTGTTACTTATATGTTTTGAAAAAGAGGGGTCTGTTCATAGGCAAACTGGATAAATCCAAAAGGCTGCCCAATTATGAGTTTTCATGGTAGCTCTCCATAGGTGTGGWCAAGATGAGACATCCAGCTCTCATTGACTAGTCCTACAACATCTGTGAAAAGSAAATGAAAAAAGCAAAATAGTAGAATCCAGATCACATTCACACAGGCATGCACAGTTGTTTATTCTTTCCAGTCTTTTTATGATTAAAAGTTCAAACAGAGAGGAGACATGAACTATATTGTACCAAAAAATTAGACTAGTTGATCCCTGATTTAGAGGGTGGAAAATACATGACAGGTAAATAAAGAACCAAATGGGCCAAAGTGGGGAAAAGATTTTAATCAGATGGGAACCTCAGTGGCATCAGTAGTCACAGTTAGGCATTGCCATATAGCATAGTCAGATAGAAGTGAATTATAGRTGTGGTAATGACTGGAGGAGAATTAAAAAAAAATAAAAAGAACTTTATTGGCAACAGAGAAAAAGAGAAAGATGTAAACTAAAAAAGAAAAAAAATCCCAAACCCATCTCATGCCAAAAAAAATGACACTAAAGAAAAAAGCCCTTCAGATTAAGGCTTATTAGGGCAGCAAGAAGAAGAATGAGTTAGTAATAGCCAAAGGGGTTTAAGAGAGTAAGAAAAGCATATGAAATATATTAAGAGAACAAAAAATACTGGAGAGAAGGTAGACTCATTAATAAATGAGGAGGAAGATTAAATCAATAATGGTTCTAAAATGGGTAAACTACTGAAATGCTTTATAAAAATCTGTTAAACAAGAAAAATAGGGGAAGGAGAAATGGATAATTAAGACGCAATGACGACTTTGTCAAAGCTATTGATGAAAAGCAGGTAAGAGAATACTTAAAACAACTGAATATATATACAGATCAGCAGGTGTGCATGCATTTCAGAGTGTTAAGGGAATTAGCTAATGAACTTACAGAAACACTGGCAATTACTTACAGAAAGTTACAGAGTGTGATGGGAAAGTACCAGAGGGCTGGAGGAAAAAAGCAAATGAAATACTGAACCTCTAAAAGGGAGAAAGTAAAAAAATAATAATAAAAAAAAACAATCCAGGCACTAAGCATTTAGTGGTCCAATTTCTATCCCTGATAAAGTAATGACATGTATATTAAGATAGAAATTGAACCATAAGCGCAATTAAGAGTGTAGATTTCTTTAGAATAAATCATGCCAGACAAACCTAATTGCTTTTTTAGATCAAATTGCAAAAGTGGGCAAAAGGAGCAGAGGAAATGTAATGTATCTGGACCCTCCTGAAGCATGTAGTTACAGGGCATCCTCAAATCTTGCTTGAAATATGAATTTAAATTGATGAGAATGTCAGCATTGTCACGTAAACTAAGGATGAACTGAAGGACCGTAAAAGAAAGACAATGATAAATTGAGGTGTTGAGCTGGGGGCTGCCTACAGGGGTGCTACACAGGAAACTGAACCAGACCTTTTTAACATTTTTGTTTTGGTGTAGGAAAGGTTAGAGGAGGACAAGGCGGAGAGCAAGAGATTGGGTTTCTGCATAGTTTGCACTAAAGCAAAGCAGATAAGTGAAAATAGTAAATAATAAAGTAATGGTAAGTTTTATTAGTGACAGACTCTGTGATGGTATGTGAGTGAGTGAAAATAAATCACAATGCAAAGAGGTCCAGAGAGGTTAGAAACCTGGAGAGAAAAGAGTTAGATTTCATCAGAACAGGTTTGCACTGGTAAACRTTTTGCTTGCATGAGTAATCCTGTGAAACTCATTGTAACTGTTCAGATTAGAGATTATACATTTCAGCCTGGATGCAGAATATGTGTCCAAATAGTAGAAAGCATAATTAAAAAAATGAAATGGCAAGTTATCTCAAAATAAAAAATGAAAATGCTCCACTGAAGATGTCAAACCATTATATTTTATAATGGGGGAAAAAAAAGAATGAAACCGTTGCCATTTGGTTTCCTCAAGAGTCTCCTGGAAAAGCTCTAGAGATAGTCTCTTTCTATACATCACTGTTGAGGCTGCATCAAAAATACCGTGTACAGTTTGGGACACGGTCAATCTCCAAATGTTGTCAGGAAATTGGACAGAATCCAGAGAACAGTAATTCAAATGATTAAGAGTCTGAGGGGATTGATTTATAAAGAAGATGAAGTGAATTATATTTTGATTAGGAGTATACTTTAACGGTGTGTAAGTAACGGAAGGACATAAACACCAAGYATGGAAAAGGATAGTTTAGGATGACCACAGAAGATTTGGTGGGAAGAGGATCAAAAGAAAATTTAGATAGGATATTATGAAACATTTCTTACTTGTGAGAGATTTTGACTGTACATTTCTCCTTTTTGATTACAGAAGAGTCTTCAGCAGGATTGGAGAAAGTTTTTGCTTCTGAATTTATTACTTCAGAAACTTCTCCATTTAGTGGGGAATGATCTTACAGTGTGATCTARTAAGTCTTCTATATCTTTAATTTCTTATATCTCTGAACAAAGGTGGGAAGTCAACTTTTTAAGTGAGCTAGCCCCGTGTGGTTTTCATTCCCCAAAGCACTCATCTGGTAGTGTTACCTTAACCCTGACTAATGAGTAGATGAGCTAGTAAAGGAATTCCCAGGGGTGACTGAACAGGTGAGGAGTTATATTAGCGGATCACTCCTGTCATTTATTTCTTTATAAAAATAAAAAGCAGTATGCTACTTTTGTGTTTATCCACTGTCAGTGCATGGTCATGATAGTAAAACCAAAATCAAAAGACAGCAATGTACGAAATGACAAATGCAAGCAGCTGGAGCCATACTTAATGAAAATGCTGTAATAAGCTATCTTTCTCAAATTAATATCTGAGAAAATGTTTATTTTTCTTTTCAAAATTTACCAGAAGGTTCTACAGACTTATAAGAGCAAAACTGGAAATGCATAAGGTTTGAAGAAATGTCATTTTTAGCRTAAATATTTAATTCCTATTGGCAGAAATAAAAGCATTCTCACTGATATGGGATCAAAGCCTTCAATCAGTTCTGCATCCATGAATTCTATTGTTTCTGTTTGAGATGTACTAATGTATTTCTACAATACACATAATTTAACCCATTTGGGCAAAAGGTCTAATAGCAATCCTGTTTCTTTAAACTGGTCCTATGTACAAAAAAGTAATCTTAGATTTTTAATCCAAACTGTGTGCTTGAAGTTAACATCTATTTTTATCACCTGTGTTAGTATCTATGCAGCCAGATCTCCCTGTCTGAATTAAAGATATACATTGCAATCAAATATAGGAGTAGTTCCTCATAGCACATAGACCTCATAGTGCATAGTACTCATAACACCTCCTTTGGTGTGATGTTAGCCTAATTGCTATATATTTATCAGCTATGTCTTGAAATGCTGCGATRTAATCTAATAACAGTGTGTCTTAATGACTGCTCCATTGAGAAGGGAAGGGCTGAGATGTGATTCTTCCTTGGTACATCTCCAGAAATGTGCAGCCCATAGGCTTTCTGCACACTGAGTGACCTTAGTCCTGCAGTCTGCAAGGTTCCTGGTCACTGCAGGCTGCTGGGCTGGGTTTGTTGCATTGCATGCACAGAGATGATTCTCACCGCTGATGACTGGGTGTAACAACATTCATTTGGGGAAAGGATTGATATTTTACATTAAAATCTGAGGCCTACTATGTTAATATTAATTATTGCTCATTTTCAAGTGCTGAATATCATAGACTTTGTAATGTATGCATGGTGGTCCTTGTAATACTTGCAGGATTAGGTGCTAGGAACCACAGGAGCGAAGAAAATGATGTATGTGCACACATTTTTAGTCCTTACACCCTGAGATAGGAAAGGATTGGCCAAGACTAGGAAAGGATCAGTCCTCTTTAGACTCTGTACAGTGCCGAGTACATGGGTATTATGGCAARTCTTATTCTTGATGCAGTGTGGGAGYCTCCCATTTGCATGTGCTTTCTATTGCTATTCTTAAAAAACATATCTAGTCCCAAAGAAACTCTCCTCAGAAAAGATGCCTGGATATGGTACCATAAAAAGGATGTATATTCCAATTTAAAATATGCACAGATCACTCACCAAGGTAGCAACCATTCTTTCTCCCTTCCCCCAAGAAAAGAGTGTAAATCACATCTCAACAAGGCAGGTAGCGAGGATGACAAAATTCTTACATTCTTAAAGTGTTATTGGAGAACAAATGTCACCTCCATGCATAATTGCATAACTTTACTACCTGTCATTTTCTATCAATCAAAAACATGTTATACTTGAATTTGAGGACAAACATGTCTAATAAGATTTTAGATTGACAGCTGAACGGTTGTACTCAACCTTTTTTTAACTTTATTTTTTATTGTTGTTCACTACATCAACATAGGGAGTATTATAACAAAGTTAAGGGAAACAAATACTCAGATATATTAATCCCTTATGCACGCTTTACATCAAAAAATAGAATTTCTTTCCCTGTAGGTTTTGTTAGGCAGTTCCCTTCAGTCTAGCCAGTACTGCAGTGGGAGTCTAGTATTTCTTCCCTCATATTTCCAGTGCGATGTTGCCAGATTTTGTTTCTTTTACTATGGAAATGTGTTTGATGACATATGATCTGCTCAGCTGCCCTCAGCACAGCAGCAGCTCCTCCTGTGGCACCTCGCTGTCCCCAGTGAGCCGCTCACCTGGCGCAGGGCTCCRGCTTTGTTGTCCTGTGGTGGGGAGGATGGGGATGGGGATGGTTCCCCACACAACAGACCACTTACCCTACACCAGCATTTTGACCTCTTTCTCTGGCCCTTGTTGCTCCGAGGTTTCGATAATCYTCAGTTCTGCAAATCAGGGGATTATTCTCCTTTGCTTGTACTTTCAGGTTACCTGATGTTAAACAATAGGCTCTTTTCATTCTCTTCATATTGTTTTCTGTCTGTGTCTGCCTCTGAGTCATTCTCAACTGCATCCCAGGGATGTATCATCCCCCATCTGTTTTTTCTTTTTGAAGAAGCTTATRCTGTACCTTGGTGCCTTCTCCATATCCCTTTTTGTCCCTTTCCAGGCTTTATATCCCTGCATAAGTTCCCAAGAGATTGTTTCTCAATTTTTAGCCTTTTTTTTCTTTGCATCCATTTTTCAGTCAGTTAATGTACTCTCCAGGTCTGGGATTCATCTCTAGTTCAACCTAGCTTAGCCCCTTGGTACATTAGTTGTGTCTGGCTTGGATGAACTCTGTTCTGGAGTGCTTGTGATAGTGTAGAAATACTCAGTAATGATGTAAGAGGTTGCCAGGATCTCTTTAGCACAGATGCACAAGGAGACACAGGTAGACAACTAATCTTGGCCATCTTATGCAGTTTCTTTCAGTGCTGTGCATGAAACCACCAATTCATCCCTCTGTGTAAGGTCCACCTTGGTGAGGAACGGAGAAAAGGAGAGGATAGAGAGGAGTGGTTGTGTTCAGAGCAAATATGTCTTGCTATAGCTTTGGGCTTCACACAGAGAACATTGTTATTGCTCTCCATCAGAGAGCTTCACCATCAAAGCATTCACCAATTAAACCTTATAATGTTGTAAACTCTGGCGCAGAGTGGTCAGCCATGTGGAGGGCTCAAAGCTGAGAATCAAGCCTCTATCTTGTGGCATCCAAGGCTGGGCTCCAGCTCATGCAGCTTTCCTGCCTAGCCCGGAGCCTCGGCTGCTTTCTGCAAGGGCTGTGCTGGCAGCTGTCTCACTCTGTCCTGTGCTGCCGACAGGAGGTGTCTCCGCCTCTGCAGTAAGGCTATGGTGACCTGTGCATACTGATAGTGTTGTATGGCTGTCATTTACGTCCATGAGCATCTGAATGGATGATGATTAGGATCAGGTGGGAAGCTGGACTCTGCCCCATGCCTAGTTGCCCCATGTATTGTCCTGCATAATGGAGCAGACATTGCAGGAGCAGGTACCACAGACTTTATAGGGCCTATCCATTTTATTTCTCCCTTGTAGAAGGAAGAGAAGACCGGATGAGGATTCTGTGCCTGTGTTGCAGTGTGTGTTGTGAAAGCAGCAGGGCTGAAGATTCCCAAGCTAATCTTCATTTAGTTAATTGACATTCCAGTAACATAGATATTGAGGCAGCCTGGGCTTTGATGTGGGCTTCCTGGAAGGCAGGGCACTGACTTATTCTGTGCTGTGCTGTGCACATGTAGTAGTCACATTTAAGTTGGCCTGGGTATGACTATACACGTGGATATCACACTCTTGATTGCAGAGTAGATCTATAGGTCCCAGTGGCTCCTGGTCTGCTTGTGAAGCAACACAGTGCATGCTATATGTTGCTCACTGCTTGTGGCAAAGCCGCAAATGAGTCTCTAGAGATTGCTCTTGGTGGAGTGTCAATACTGATACGATGTTTATCTTCAAATGTATTTAATACATCCTTTCTGAGTTCCTGAAATTGTTTAGCCTAACTTAATGACAAATGAGCACATATTTAAAAGAGCCTTCATATCTGCAAGAATAATCAAGGAGCCAGATGTCAAAATGCTATTAGCCAAAGTCACAATTAAGTGCAACCCACAGTTTCTATAGCCACAATTAATAGCCACAATTTGCAGGCACAAAACTATGGTTGCAAACAGGCGGTCATTAAAAAAAGAAGATTGAGGCAAGACATTCTGAGCATTCATGCTATTATTTAAATAAACAATAAATAGTAATCTTTTTTGCTTTGCAGGATCTTTCACATTCAATCTTCAAAATCCCTTGCAAACTGCAATGGCCCTGTGTCATAATATTCAGTGAAAGGGAAAATGCTAAGACTCACAGCAAAATATAAAATTGAATTAAACTTGTTTAGCTCTGATATCACACATACTGCTCAGGCCAGACTGCTTTTTACTGAGGAGCGCATTCTTCTGACAAAATTGGAAGAGGTTATTTATTTTACTGTTGCTTCTCTACTAGAGATATTCATATTTCCAAATGTTGATGATTTGGACTCAAGATACTGCAATAAAAGTGATCCATGGTGGATAGGTTTTCTAGGGTCCTTTAGTTAGGGAGGCCAGTTTACAGTAGTGTTGAGAAAGACATGCAGGAGTACATATATCCCTAGAGGAGCTGTGTTCTGGCTGCTCGCTTTCATATGACTTTCCAAAAGCAATTTCCTGTGTTGCCTGCAAACAACAATCAGAAATCGTCTTTCTCAAAGATGAAACGTTGTTAAAGTCTGCACACACAAGGAACAGACGGTCTTTGTGCAGATAGAGCAGGAGGGATGGAAGGGTTTTGTTTTCTTTTTTTGACTTATGAAAATATTCCATCAGCCGTAATTCCACCTCTAAGTGGAAAGTATTAGATTATTTGATTGTGCCAGCCAGATTTCCCTGCCTGTCAGGCTTTAGGATCAGAAACACAGTGGCAGAAGCCCAAGAATATTCCCCATTAAGTGTACCTGCCTACTACTGATTTCATCCCCGGCTGGTCTGTCACCTCATGAATATCGTGCTATGGGGGCTGATGAAGGGGTAGATGGAGAGGGTGTCGCAAAGACTTCGCGGAAGGAGCAGAAGATGTTGGAGATCCAACAGGAGGAGCTACGAAGTGCGTCCGCGCATGGGGAGCGAGCGGGAAGCCCGCGCCTGCGAGGCAACACGCCAAGAGGCAGAGCCAGCAGGTGAGCTGCTTTTTCCACTGACAGCAACCTGGCCGGGACCTCCGCATGCAACAGGCACCCGGAGCCTTTGGAGTGAAGGCAAGTTACACRGCGTGCATTTTACCAAGGACTTTTTTTTTCAGGTGGTGGCACGCCTGCTTTTGGCTTCTCCCTGGGAGTGCGAGAGTGGCTGCGGTGTGTCTTAGAGTTGGGGGTGAGGGTCTGCGGTGTGGAGAAATATCTGCTCATGTGGCACTAGTGGGGCTATGTTGCAGGGTGATGAAGGCTCGTCAGGTGTCCTCGATACGAGTCCAGGCCAACCCTCTTCCAGGTCAGCAGCATCTGCAGTGCTGCCATTTTACTTTGTGCCTGCCCTATGGTACCTGTCTTTTTTCCTCCTCTTCTATTCATTTTGATACAATGCTAGGGTAGAAATGGCTTCTCAGTGTCTCCCTTCTCTGCAGTTAAAGCAAGACCTTGGCCTGAAATGAGACAGTTTTCAAATAAACTTAAAGAAAAAAATAGCAGTTTCTTATTTTGTCCGTCATCACATCACATCATCAGTCCCATCTGTTTTCAGTGGGTTCATGGGCTGGAATGATACTGTGGGGCAAAAACAAGTGATTCCCCCACTTAGTTAATGAATCATTAGGAGTAAAGAATGAACTGAAAGAGTCTTTTCTCTACCTAACTTTGCTGTAAATTTTAGGCCTGAGCATGCATGCTGAGCTCCTTCAGCTCCTGTTGACATCAGTGTTAGTGAAGGATACATAAAACTGAAATCTTAGGACTCTTAATATCAAAAGACTTTAGATATAACTCTTAGGACCACACCTGAAACAAGCTCTTGCTAAGACCTATATGCCATTATGTTGGATTTCTTTCATATTGAGATGCCAAAATTACATTGCTAAATTATAAGTAGTTTACATAATCCCAGAATGCACCATGGGAAAGCTTTCAAAATAAAAATGAATAATAAGATCAGCATTTATTGGTTTTTCCTCCTACGTTGCCACTGAAAATTCTTATTGGTGTGTCTTTATATGAATAGTTCTCCAGAAGTAAATTATGAGCAAAATTCAAAGCCACCGTAAATTAAACATGCTTTTTTCTTGCTTTGGTATACAAGACTTTCCATTAAGCTAGCCCCATATAATATACCTTGGATGTGTTCAAGAAAGCCCTGTAAATTATAGTAAGTATTTAAAATGGTAAGTAGACATTGAAAAAGGCCACATTAGGATTAATGAATGAAAGGGTTGATACTGAAAATGCACTTGTAAATAAATAACATGAAAAGTAAAGATGACACATTGTTAGGTTGGAGTTACAAGCGGGAGTGTGATGATAAATAATACGTCTGTTTGTCAGAGCTTCGTACGTGYATGCACGTGCTTCTCAGTCCCTCTCTTGACTTCCCCCAAGAGCGAAGCCTCTCCCTCATGTTGCCTCATGCCATGAGTGTCCAGGAGGCTCTGATCAAACTTGTCCATGTTTTCATTGCTGATTTTCAGTGCTGGAAGTGTATTTGGCTGCTGAACTTGTTACCTGCTAGGAGCAAAGCACGCCTCTCATTGCTTTGGCTGGATGAAGACAGTGCTTTAGGCCTGCTCTATCTATTCTAGTAATAAAATCCATGTTGCTGACAGTGGGTGTTTGCCAGGGGTGCAGCTGAATGCTGAACCTGGATTCACTGCTAGTGTTCACTGAGGCTCACTGTGATCAACAGCCATTCTCCCAAAGCATGGCTCCTGAAGCGATACTTGGTTTTTTTATCCCTTGTATTACCCTAGCAGTTCTTGTTGGCAGGCAGCTATCCTTCTCACTTCTTAAGCAGAGCAGAAAGCCTTCCTCTCCCTCCCTCTCCCTCTCTCCTTTCTTTTCTTTCTTTCTTTCTTTTTTTTTCTTTTTTTTCCTTTTCCTCTCCTCATTCTAGACTTTGGTCTAGTCACTCTTTGGAAGCAGCTATTTCAAATAATTATAGAACATGTTTTTTCTTTTTTTTTTAAGCCAAAAACTAGGAAGCAAGGCATGGGAATGAGGGAGAAGGCAGCCTGATGGAAAACCTGGTATGGCTCTCATTTCTCTAGGAGGCCTCTGACCACAGGATGGTAGCAGGATGGGATGTGTGGCAGTAAGGGCAGAGGCTGAAAAGGGGTTTGGCTTTACTAGTTGGTGCTGTGTTAGTTGTGGATTGGAGCAGAGTGAGGAGGGGAAAGCTAAGGGATGATGTGAGATGAGTGTGATATGCTTGGCACATGCATGCAGTGGGTGCAGGGCYTGCAGCTCAGTGTAGAGGGTGGAGGGGAATGCTTACTCCCTTCTCCCACCTTGATACAAGTCATCAGCTTTAAATGTGTCTGGTTTTGACATAGTGCAGTTGGGGTTTCATAGTGGTGGTGTCACAAGCATGCTCTGAAGTCTGGTAATGGTGGAAACTTTAATTGAAGCTCTCYGTCTTGGATTGAACAAATTCTCAGAAAAAATACCAAACCCCCAAAACCGAGGGAGGAAAAAGCTTTCTTCCCAGGCAAGATTTTTCCATGTTTTCATTGCTCCAGCTGTAAAGGCCATATATACCAATTGCACATACTGGCATCATTGCATATTGTATCTCATATCATGTCATCATCTACAAGAGCAGTTCTTTGCAGCCTGTTCTGGCTCACCACTGAAACAGCTCACAGACTGCGAACCAAAGGCATGGAATGAATATGAAATGGGGGAGGGGGGTGAATAGACTGGAAAACGTATGTGAATCAGTACTTGCAGATCACCTGGGCTGAGGAGAGTATCTGCATAATGACATTAGAGTTTGCATGTACAAGAGAACAGGTACAAGGTTAGTAGACCTTATGTAGCTAGGATCTGAATGTCCACAYTAAGGTTGCATCTGTTTTGAAACAGTATGATGCTATTGCATGCAATCARATTCTGGCTGTTAGTGACACAGGACGAATCTAAAATGAGATGTCCTTAATGGAGCTACTCTGGATGCACAGCAGTGCAAGACGAGATCAGGATGTGGCATGTACACTACATGAAGTGATGGGTGGGTACATTTTTATAACCTGATTTTACTTCCCTCCATAGTATTCAATTTTATCCACATAGGTCCATTGAGAAAACAAGGTTCTGCTCTCAGTGAAGTGTTTATGGGCCCATACAACCAGAGGAATACCTTTTTATGTGCCTGTGGCACTTTGAATATCTTTGAATGGGAAGAGAATCTTTGTGGGCAAGAATAAATCCACATACTTTTTGGTCTGCCATGCGAGGAAGGGCAGAGCRGCAGTCAGTGCCACCTAAATCTTTGCCAGACCCCAGGGAAGGATTTAAGTTCAGGTTCCGTATTTGAGTAAGCACTAGGAACAAATGGTAACATAAAGGTTAGTAGAAGATTATAAATAGGATAATAAATGGAGAAGGAAGGATTATACTACCACATTAGAAATCATTTGAAGGGAAGGTAGAAATTCTCATGCTTTGCAATAATTTTTGAGTGCCCAGATTGATGGTAATCTATGTTATTTATTATAGAGATATATGTTTTGAAATAATTTTTAAAAAGAGCTTTTTAAAATTATTAGAGCTACAAATACAGTAGAGCACCAAAATTCTAATAGGCTAAAGTAGAATGTTAATAGTGTACATATAAATATTTGCCATGGAGATGCGTCTGAGCACATCCAATCATGTCAAAGAGAAAAAGAATATGTTTCTCATGTGGCCAGGACAAGCTAAGTAATTTGGCTTAAATTTTGAATACTCCTGATTAATTATTTTATCAAAACCTCTGTCAGATAAATTCAGGTAATTGGTAAAGGCAAAGAAACCACAGTCCATGCATAGATAGACTGTGAGCAGAAAGAGGTAAAATTTGYCCACCCGCTTTGAACTCTTCATTCCACTCAGTGCAGTTCATAAAACTGAAGAGTCAAATAGTGTGTAATAAAAGAAGGACTTAGGAGCTGGCATGGTGGAAATACCTGTCTCTACTGTTTACTGGTATCCATAACTGGAGTTTGTGAGATCTTCATAACCTCTAGTGAGTGAGGCATGCAGTGACATCTAACAAATACATGCAAGAGCAAAATTACCAGCATCCGCCCAAGCTGAGTAGCATCACTTAGGGTAGATGTTGGCCTGACTGGAGTGCTTTTCCATGTGAAAAGAAACTTCCAAYATTCAAGTAGTGCTTTTTCAAACCATGCAACTAAGCCATGTTAACTTGGAGCTAGTTTAGCTGTCTACAGACAGTTATGCAGAGGTGTCCTGCCACCCGTACAGCCTTACAGCACTTCGTGATTGAGAGTCTGAGAAGCTCCATGACCTTTTCCTGTTTGCAGTGAAATCTGTGATAGAGCAGTGGAATATCTCCTATTGGGATCTTCCTCTCCTGTCTCCTGATTATTGTCCTTCCCCATCAGGTATGGTTAGTCAGAAACTTGAAGGTATGAGCTCTCTGTGAGTTGGTATTATCGTCTTCTAGCTAAGACAYGTACATCTGATATCAAGGACATTGTGGCAGGAAAGGCTCTGGTATGTYTTCTGCAAACAAAGTGGCAGAAACTTTTCACTGCAGCCTCAATGCTATGGTTGCTCATACTTGGCCACCAAAGGCTAAGTTGAGTGACCACAGCTGTGCTGTGATTACATCCCTTCCTTTTAATGGGCAGGTAAATTTTCTGCTACAMGATGAACTTTCAAGTGAGGTGCCATGGCACTGGCAAAGGTGGTGCTGGGAAAGGAAGCAAGAGCAGTGGCATCTTGCAGAGCAAAGGAGAAAAATCAGAAATGGGATAATGAGCAAAATGACTCATGAAAGAGTCCCAGATGGAGGGTGCTTTCGAATGTCACTAGCCAAGATCATGAGCAGAACAGAAAAGATGAAAAGAAGTGCTGAAGCTAATGTCAGTAAATGTAGAGGGTGACTAGGACAACAGAAGTCAGTGTTTTCATTAACTAACAGGTCATA
This sequence comes from Rhea americana, assembly GCF_003343005.1. NCBI lineage: Eukaryota > Metazoa > Chordata > Aves > Rheiformes > Rheidae > Rhea > Rhea americana. The sequence goes on along the minus strand of NW_028187055.1, from coordinate 1,415,845 downwards.
AAGTCACTGCTGGGGAAGGAGTTGAAGCAGGGAGACAAATGAGGAGGCAAGCAAAGGAAAAGGGAGAAGTACAACTGCAGTAGAGAGGGCACTGAGTCTTTCAGAAAGAGAATCCCTGTTAGTTCAGCTTCTGCATTTCTGTCTATGCTTAGTCTGACTGAGAAACCCTGTTAGGAAGATCTCATTACAGCCTGTCATCCATTTGGGCTGCAGGACTGCTCATTGCTTTCAAAATGCAGCTGATCTGCCAGGGAGCCCCAGTGAACTCCTGCGTTGTAATGGTGATAAAGCTCCCAGAGTAGTGGCCTTGGCTCATTGGCCTGATGACACCAGTGTCGCGTGGCAGTGAGGACAGCCTTGTCCCACACATGGCTTTTAGCAGGTGACAATACTAATCTTGGTTATCCTAGTAATTCACAGTGGTTTTGTAAGTCACTGGGCAACCTCCGTAAAGTTGCTCTTGGCTTTGTAGATACACTTTTAAAAGGTCTAATGTTATTTTAAGGGCATGTTTATTTCTTTCTTTTTGTGAATTCAGGAGCTTTTTACCTGTTTCTCCCACTCTCATGCTTTTAGACTATGAGATTAGTTCAGCAATCATGAAATTACTAGCATCATCCTAATTTTAGTATTGTTCATTCATTGTAAAGCAACTTGCTACACAAGACAAAAACATTTGAGCAATATTGATGCAATATGTCAGACATGTAGCAATATTCTTTGTGATTATCACCCCATACAATTTTCAAAGCAATGATGAATTATGACATATCCTCCTCTGAAATAACCCAGCATAGTTTATGAAATCAGTGGAAGTATATCAGCTTATATCAGCTGAAGATCTGGGCTATGTTTCTAGCTTTCTGCTAACACATTTTTTATGACAGAAGTGAGTACCTGAGATGAACTGAAAGATAACCTCTTGAGGCACACTTTATATTCTGCTTGTGAGAGACCCTAGAAATATTTCAAGCTTGGTTAAAGAAGTGCAGCCGCTGGGTATTGAAAATTAATAGTCATTAAAAGGAAAATAACAATTCCTGGTAAAGTTTGGTATGGATATGGTAGAACCTTCCTCCATTAGTACCAAAGATTACAGAGTCCAGGGATAGTTGCTGAATTTCCAAATTGACAAATGAAGAAACTTTAAAAAAATGATGGTGATGGAATGCAGGATGTACTTTGTCCATGTATTTTACACAAGCAATTTACTTTTACCTAGATACACCATATCCAGGATTCTTGCAAACATTTTGTAATAGGTATTTCTAAATGTAGTGAAATGGTAGTACCATGGGGCCACAGTACCATCACTGATATGGTAACTGAATCGTGCCATTTAATCTTTACACTGAAAGACCACCATTCTCTGTGTGTGAATAGTAGAGTGTGGGGATTAGCAAAGTGTGAATTAGCACAGTTCTCCTGACTGGCTAAAAAGATACATATCCCTTTTTCTTGACATTTAGAGGTGAAGAGGAGTTAATTCAGAAAAGACCAAGTTACTGACGCTTTTAATAATAAAGTAGCACTTCAGAATGATAGCGTGAGATCAACGATTTGTAATGACCAGTATAACAATGTGAGAGAGACATGTCATGAGCTTCTCCCTCTGTTAACATGCCTCRGACTGTTCAGTGGTTACCATCCTTTAGGAGTGGTTCTAGTCATTTCTTTTTATTTATATATGCGACTTTCTCCAAATCTGCCAAAAATGCTATAAAAAAGACCACACAGAAAACTGATCTACCTTACACAAATGTCTGGTGGGAAATAGTCATGTAAATTTTGATTTACTGAATGCACAAAAGGAGGAGGCCACCACCTAAGAAATGGATGACAGCATCTGAAAGTGGTTCCAGCATTTTAAAAGCAATTATGAGGGGTAGATTTATGCATGAAACCTGCTCTGTACATTAACTAAATTTGTGGGTTTAATCATTGGAAGGAGAAAACCAGCTATGAAATACCCAAAGTAACAGGTCATTGTAGATATTCCCCTGAGGACATAATTTGTGTCTGTGTGTGTAGACAGGAGTGTGTGTATGTGTTGCAGAAGTGATAAAGGAAAAAGTAAGTGAACATCCTCAAAAAACAAATACAGGAGACTGCTGGAATATATGGTTTCCTGAATAAAGTAAATAAAGCTGTGACTATGTGAAGATTTCCTAGAATGGGAATGGTAAAGGAGTAACGCATTCTTCACTCCAATGGAAATTAATGGAGCATGCATTCCTCATTCTCAGTCTATTTGAGGCTGCAACAGGGGATATCACATCTGGCAAAACTACTTTGAGTCATGTTATACCACTTATAACATCATCTGGACCTTAGAAAACAGCTTTCTGAAAATAAGGAATGCTGTACAGTACCTGACATTAGCCCTGTTGAAAGGTACTGATAAGTTGCAGAGGCCTAAGAAATTAAGGGCCACATTTACATGGAATTTCCCTGCACTTTATTACAGTCAGTTCCATGGTTTTGCAATTTTAACTGCTCTTTTCCCTTTAGTGCTTTCCCCAGAGTGAGCAGGGGGTGCTCGTTTGTGGAAATCAGTCAAAAAGGAGAGCAAGAGCATCTGGGACAACAACAGAAGAACACTGTGTACCCAGAAACGTTACAAAATCTGGTATAAATTGAGAGYATTCATTATTAATAGAGATACTTTTTTCAAACCATGTTGCACTTTCCTCTCCAAGGATTCCATGCGGTAGTGCTGATCCTATGTTTGCGGTCCTAACTCCTACGATTAGCTTTACCAGATTTGATGGAATTAGTAGCATTTTTCTAAAGTATGCATCCCACTCATACTTTYGATGAGGATGCATACTTTAGAAGGTTTTGCAGAACTTGGCCATASAGACAGCGTTATTAAAAACTAACTGCTACTGAGATGAAGAGCAATGTCCTCTAYAYTTTCCATGTATTCTGCARCAGAGCAGGAGGSGGTGCTTTAGCAAAGGATGGTGATMTTTTTCAAGAGTGCCTTAGGACTCCTGCAGTTTTCACAGAGCAGACAAGAGCCCTGGTCTCATAGGGTCCACAAATGAAAAGAGACTTGAATGCAACACTTGCATTGCACATACTGAATTTACATTTCCCCCATCATTCCCACTCTAGAATAAGTGGGATGTTGCAATATTGTGAYGGCCATAAATATCTAGAATAAAATGGACTATAAAATAGCAGAATGCCGTAGTTCAGGATGCAGTCAGAGCTGACTGGTATTCAAAAACCAAGATGCTGGAAGGTTTGGAAATACAAAAGGGAGAATGAAAGTCTGAATGTTTTGATATCTCCTACTGGAACACAATGGAGTTCAGACTGCAATGTCTATGACTAGGTTTAGTGTTAGCTGATGCATCATGCCTTCAAAATCAGGGTATGTTTCTGAATGAAAACGACAGATCTGTGTGCCCCTATAGATGGGAGTCTTTTAAACAGACACTTACATCCAAGTGTGTTCATTTGGCATCATCTGCTGCCCAGCATCAGGTACCTTAATCATTGTGGGGAGATGCTCATAAACTAATGCAAAAATTCATGTTTTTGTGTGTGTCAGGGGAAAAGTTATCATATGCTTTGTTCAGTGGTCAATAGATTCATGTCTGATATGGAAAGCAATATAAAGTGGTATGAGGTTTAACAACCAAAGTAAGCCTATGCCCTTATTAAAAATGTGCAGGGATGCTCATTTCTACTTTAGGATTATAACATGYAGATTTTCTTTTGATGTGCAGTTGTTTCCAGTGGCGCTTATAAAAGGTCCCCAGCGTCCTGTCCTGCACCCATGATTATAAAAATATTTAAAGTCACACAATGGATATATGGCTAGGCATACACATATTTTGATTTATCTTGTATTATGGTTTAGGCACACATTTGAAGACAAGGTTTCTGGCTGACAGAAGCATCAAAGTAGCAGTCTTCCAGCCGTATATTATAGTGATGACCCCTGAAAATTATCAGGGTTTAATACAAGGCTATAATACAGGGTTCTACACAAGCAGTAGACAACATAAAAAGTCATATTATTATTTATGTGCCWTCACAGTACACATCATTCCACATTAGTAGGAATTTGACCCTATAAATACTAAAATTACTTTTTGAGAAACCAGAATTTACAGAAAAACCAGAAATATTCAATAGTATTATGGAGATAGAAAATAAGAGAGGCAAAAAGAATAGAGAAGGCTGCTTTTCCATATACTTTTGTGTAAGAGTTTTCTTTGATTGCAGCTAATCAAAGATGCATCATGTCATGTCATATCATTATTACCTATATTTATGGTATTATATTATAAGATATGTGGGAGTTGACTGATATCTGTGTTGTCAGCTGTTTGCCAGCTGTTTGCTCCTGGGATGAGCTGGGTGAATTTTAGCTCCTCAGAATCATCAAAACAAACACCATTTTTTTTTCTTTTAGTACTTTCTTTTCTCCACTAAAGTGTTCTGTGGATAGAAAAGCTTCCCAATCCTAGAATCTCACCCCCTGGATTTTCTTATATCAGTTACGTATGATGCCAGTAGAAACTGTGAGGCGAGCAAATGCAGTAACTACAGCAGTATGGTAGCAATTATGTAATATCCAGAGTGTAATGAGTGCTCTGAACACAAGTGTGAAACAAGGAGCCACTCCAAAAAACCCGGTTTATTACTTAAAGAATATGGTTGAAGTTGATGGGATTTTTGCTGCTGACCTCAATGTGAACAGTGTTGACCTCTGGCCATGCAAAAATATTGGTAGAGCGGCCGTCGCTTTGCCTCAGGTCCCCTCTGCGGCAATGCGGCGCTGCGTTGCTTCAGGAGCAGGTTGAGATGTGTACGATACCAGTAACGCTTAACGCCTCCCCACTCGCCCTGCTTCACGGGGAGGGTAAGAGCGCGCCASCCTCCCGCTTTCGGCACGCCGCGGCCGCTCCTCCTTGGGCTGCCTCTCCTCTGCAGCCCGGCACGGCCCCAGCAGTGCTGCTTTCGCCTCCACGCTGCCGCTGCGGTGGGGCAACCAGTGCAGGGCCGGCGGCAGTTTGGCCCCCGCGGGGATAAAGCATAAAGCCAGCACTTTCGGAAGCAGAATAAAAACATTGCAAATGCCCACAAATCTTACTTGCTGGTTTTGGGAGGTGAGGGTGAGGAAGGAGTTGTTCTACTTTCTAYAATCTGATTGATACCTTTGAAGAAGGAATTTCTCTACTGTGGTCATGATTCAGTAAGTGCTTAACACATGCCTAACATTAAACATGTTAGCCGTGCTACCGACTTAAAAGCAAATTTATCTTACAGGACATGAATAGGACTATTCATTTGCTTAAAGTTTACCACGTGCTTAAGTGCTTTGCTGGATAGATGGTCAATATTCTTGGATTATATTTTAAGGAAAAAAAATGGCTTTTATTTTGAGATAGTAATAAATACTAAATTCTTGGAAGATTAAAGGATTGCAGAGACTTTACATGTCACAGTTGTACATGTACAACTCCCTTTGAAGTCAATGGGACTTGTGTGTGCAAAAGGGCAGAGCTGTCGGGCAACAGGAGTTCATGGTACTGTGGCTTAGGAAAGCCAGAAAGATCAGGGGATATCTAGAATCAGTATATGAACTTTTAAAGGCTTGAGTTCTTTGAAGTGCTCTCTCTTGTTTCTTTTCTTTTAAAAAGCATTTTCTTTTTTTTACCTAGAATGTAACAGTTAAAATCCATTCACAGGAAAATTTGTCATTCAAGTTGCTTACCTGGGAGTAAAACAGAACAGTATAGTTTCCTTTAAAAAGTTAAGGGGAACCCCTGGCAGGCGCAAAAGGCTCAAGAGGCAATCTAGAGGCAAGAGCCAAAGTTGCTGAAAACAGAGAAATGAGTTCTGGAGGCATAAAAGTGAGGTACCCAGGGAACACAGCGAGTTCCTGCGAAGGAGGGTGGACAACAGGCCAGGGGAACATCGCAGAAGAATCCCCCTCTGGGAAATCTGCTGAATTAGGAGGGCTGTGATTATTTTGCACCTTGGATTGTTTGTGTTTGCTCAAGCTTGCTGAAAGAAAACAACTAGCCAGCGTTCTTAGTGATGTTCTTAAATGAGAACATTATTCTCATTTTGCAAAACGTTGCTCTTATTTATTGATGTTATTTGGGAAACTTGTAAGTGTGGATTTCTCCTTAGATGAGTGGAGGTTTAGCGCTCTTTCCGATTCTTTCTCTCCCCAGGAACTATGCCTAAGAAAGCGCAGAGCAAAGAACGAGCGGTGGCTGAGCCCTCTCCCACGTTGCTTAACATTATGGTAAAACCGCACCTTTTGAAAGCTGGGACTCCGTAGCTAAACTATTCCATTTTGGTAACAATAACACAGTGTTAAWCACTTATTCATAGTCTCAATCGTTTGGATTTTTCCTCATTTTCTACCATGAAAATGGTATAGTACACTGTTTAAAATACTATTTTGCCCTTGCTGGTCTCTCTCTGAAGAACGGCATCAACAGCTGTGCCTTGGTTTGGAGGGATGTGTGTGTGGAAAGGGAGAGGAAGARAGATGACAGGCTCTAGCCAACATACTTTTGCAAAATGCCTGCTAGCTCACCGCACTGCACTCTTTTTTTCCCTGCTAATTACAGAAAAAGTGATTTATTAATATTTGTGCAATGGTAACTTCTCAGCTCACCCACAGCCTTTTCTAATCTGGCCAATTATTTTCAGTATTACTTTTAAGCTCTGACTTTAATTAATGGGGTGCAGAAGTTTAAAGCATATGGGGTTGCTTTTCTTAAGTCTGGGAACAAGCAGAGTCTAAAAATCCTGCAGACACACTTCTCAATACTGCACTTAAACTCTGCTTCTGAAAATGCTACATATAAGTTGTCATATTTTCTTCAGCTTGACATAAAATTCTGTGACGTGTCACATCAAATAGCAACAATCATGAAATTTTTAGGGATGTGTCAGTTTTGAGATACACACTTTCTTGCTTTGATCCATCATGGTTCAACTGGAAGATAAAATAATCACTTCAATTTCTTGCTTTTTTTTAAAAAAATATAGTAAAATATATTTTTTWAAAAATATAGTAAAATATATATTTCAAAGTATTTGTTCTGAAGCTCCTTTCAACAAAAAAACTCTTGTTGCTGCTAAAATCTGCTGCAAAATTAGAACTTGAGTTGTGACAAAGTTTTTTTTTTTTTTTTTTTCCCCCGCCTCCTTCGCAGTATGGTTTGAGAAAACTGCCCTCATTTAGGAGCTATGGGGGGTCATGTTTGGGCAGCCCAACCTCCCCGCTCGCTGAGCCTTGCCGCGGCCCCGGCAAACCGGGGAGCAGTGAAGGGTGCTCAGCGCTTCGAGGCACGGCGCCGTCTGAATCCCCCTTCGGCTGCCTTTTTAAGCGCCGGAGGAGATCCCCCTCCAGAAAAACGGGGCTCACCCCTGGTGCTCGCTCCGCGGCAGGCGAAGCCAGCAGGAGCGTGCAAACTCTGCGCCCACGCCGCGAGCGAGCCGGCAGCACGGTTACGGCACCGCCTTTTCCCGCTGGGTGAGATGGGATGACTAGCGTGAGCGAGCAGCTCCCCCCTCCCCGCCCTCCGCTTCCCCGTCCCCCCCGTTTCCCACCGCTCGTCCCCCCCCCGGTTAATTTACGGCGCCGCGCCGCGGGGGCAGCGCGCTGGGTGGCTGCGGGTCGGCGGCGCACATCTGCTCGGGAGCTGCGCCCCAGCTGTGCCCGACCGGCGAGCGCAAGCCGCCCGCCCCGGCCGCGGGGCCCCCGCCAACCCCTCGGCGGCGGAGGGGGCTGAACCTCCAGCGACTCCTTTCCCCTGTCCGTCCGTCCGTCTGTCAGCCTGCGGCTGAACTCCGGTTCACCTCCCGACCCCCGCCTCAACTCCGGGCCTCCGCGGGGCCTCCGAACCCGCTGCAGCTTCGCCTCCAGCCCGGCACCGCGTGAACCCGGGGCAGCGTCCGCCCCTCGCCCCTGCTGTCCCTAAAGAGACCGCCCGAGACGGGCCACCACCGGAGCTTTGATGGGAAAGTTGCTGTGGGCTCGAGGGTGCAGCCACCCCTTTGAAGAGCTGAGTGTTTTAAGGATGGGAGGGAGGGAAGTTGGGCATCATCTTCTGAGTTGTGGGCTCACAGTGATGTGCACCACGGGCTCTCCTGGTGGCCTTCCTTGCCTCTCGCTGGTGGCTTTAGTCCCTTTCAGCCAGTGCCTGGCAAAACTATCTGAAGCTCTGGGACCTCGTTTGGTGTCAGYCAGCGATTTCCTCTTTGCTTTGGCCGAGCAAGTGGTGGCTTTTGCGTCACAGCTCTGGGTACCACTGCTAGGGTGGGARTGTGCTGATGCTCAGGCAGGTACCGCAGTGCTGAGGGTGCCAGTTCCTTTTGGGGGCCTTTCCTGGTCTAATCATATGGTGCTGGTGAAAAGTGTGAAGGAAAGAGAAGCCTGAGGATGGCAGCTGAACCTTTGTGCTTTTCTTTCCCCCCGCCAAGGAAGCTTTCAAAGTGCTTGTCTGCTGGGTCTTCAGGGAATAACGTGTACCTGCAATTTATTACACTGTCTCTAGGCAGAGACTACCACTGCTATATCAGGGAATTACTTAAGGAGTTACTTAGGTCTAGGGGGCCGTTTGAGAACTTATATCAAGAACTTATATCGCCTGCTTTATCTGTTAGGTTTATTTCGGTTTCTTCCTTTGGCTCGTTTCTCCTTTTATCAGAGCATAATTTAACCTCTGGTCACTGGCGAGAAAGGGAAGCCTAAATAAGCTTCAGAATACACCTGCRAAACTCTGTCGGGAAGAGCTGCAAAGCAAGATTTCCTTCTGAAAGCCAGTGTCCTTTCACAGTGATGCCTGCTGCTTCTGCTGTTCTGGACTGGATGAAGAAGCTACTAAACAGAAAAAAATGGCAAAAGCTAACATGGCAAGAGACAGAAGGAAGATCAAGGGAAAGAACAAGAAACAGTATTATGTTGCATAKTATATCATATCTGCTCATATCCAAGCAGAAGAGGCAAAACTTGTGTTTACACTTTAATTCTTTGGCTATGCTCATCCTGTGTGCTGGCTGGGGCAGGAGGTGAGTGGCAGGAGTCCCCTGCCCAGGGCCAGCAAGGAAACGCTGGGGTGCTCCCACACGGTCACTGTAGGCAGGRGGAGCAGATTAGAGTCGGGAAAGGAAGATGTGCTGGAGCAGAGGCATGCTTCTTCTCAATGAGAGCGCTGAATTTCAAGGGCAGATGGCAAAAACTCTATGGAAAAACAGCTTATGCTCGCTTTGGGTTTATATTGCAATGAAATGAACCATTTAAGGCTTGGGTTGGTTTTGTAAATCACTGAAAGAAATACGATGCACGCTTAAATACACTGGAGCTCTGACTATTAGAAAGCCTGTCCAGGGACAGGTGGTGGAGGTGCCTCTTTGTGTCTCGTGCCATCCTCCACAGAAAGCAGTTAGTGTTTACAGTAAAACATTTTAAGGGAAACTAAAATCAGACATGGTGGCACTAAAAGCACTGCCATGTTTTTTTTAGTGTGCGGTTTAGATGTCCAGACACTGGAAGATGGCTGAAGCTGCCAACTTTTTCAGCTTGTCCCAAGGTAAAGCTGTCCCAACTCATTAGTCAGCACCCTTACATTTTCTAGGCCTGCAGATTTTAAAAAGGGCATGCTGACCAATAAAACCTAATCTAGTAATATGAATGGGCTTGTTTTATAACTTTTTCAGCTGAATAATAACCCTGAGACTAGAAGTGTTTGAAGACTTTCCTTTGTTCATACTTTGTGTGTGTAGAATGGGATGTTTTTATATAGATTCTGCTTTTCCTTTCATTCTGGTGGAACTGAAAATGAATCCAGCAAGTGCCGATGAGTCGTGCAATTATGCGGCTGTTTTTTTTTTGAAGAAGCCTGTAAACACTGTAAGAATTTGACAGCTAAGGCTTTGTGGTGCTGTAGGCCAGTAGCCTTTCAACTCGGCAAATCCAAGTTCACCTTCTGGAGATGAGATGTTCACAGTAGTCTGCTAGATTTGCTTCTCTCCTAGAGAACGATTGCCTACGTTACAAAACGCATTGCATAACTTGACATGAATTGTAGTCTCCACTCAGCAGAAGGTGAGAGACATTAGCAGAAGGTGAGAGACGCTGAGATACAACGGAAGACTTTTCTAGGAGTCATTTACAACACTAAGAATTCAATAGCCAGGGAGTTTTGGGAGCCATCATAACCTGTTTCTGAAATTTATGCAAGCCAGCAGCATGAGCAACATGAGCTATCCAAAAACTGAAGAGGCATCCTGCTGTGAAAGCCACTGCATGGTGCACAGAATGGGTAGGCTCTTTTTTGCACTCCTCTCTATGCCTGCATAAGGGAACTTYAGTGCTAGCCAGGGATCATCTCCCTCCCAAGCAGAAATAAGTCTCTTCAGTGCTTAATTACATAGGATTAAAAAGGATGGGTTGTGAGCAGAGAGAAGGTACATAGATTTAACAGCAGGCTTTACGGTACAACCAAGAGATAAACTTCATGTTTCTTTCTCTGCCGTAAGGTAAGATTGGTGGCTATGTATCACCTCCATCATCCTAACCTTCATCTCTCTCTTCTCAGCTCCTTCTGTTTTGTTGTATTTGTGCAATAATCTCTCTCTCTGTGACTTGTGAGCCTGGAACATCTCTAGTCCTCCTTACTGGCATGAACATGCATGTAATGATCTGACTTTATAGGGACTGTAGCCAATTCTCAATGACCTGCTTTGAGATCTATTTTCCATTTAGTTTATTTAGTAATAAGAATCAGACAATGAATCTTGGTGGTACTGATTCATGTCAGACAGTTCAGTCATACTCTTAAGCTASGCACTTGCACCATACTTTCGTGTGTCTTGGCCACAGCACTTAATCAGAGAGATCCGGTGATGTGAGATGCCTGAAATAAAGTGGTTATTGATTCTAAGACTGTCTTGAGTGATGCAGGACTGATCATCATCCTGACGTGCATAGAATAATGCCTCAAAATTATATACCTAACATGCCATAAGTGTTAGCTATTTTTCAGTACATTGTACTAGAAGAGATGATTCCTGAAACAGCTTAAAACAATCCTTTCAAGATATATCTAGAAAAAAAATATATACTTGTGTGAACTGACATGGCTTGAGCCCATTTCCATTTCTGGGCCCTCAAGAGAAAGTTAGATTAAAACAGAGGAAATATTTTGCATAAAAATGATTTTCACAGAGTAATGACTGAAATGATAATATGCTGGCTATGGTGCATCAATCACACCAGTGAAATAACATCTGATGGGTTTTGTAAAGCTGACCTTCCCCTTCCTCTTTTTTCTGGAAATATCTATCTTTTTCCATGTGTAAACTCTGAAGCTTCTTTATGATCTCCTATCACCAATGCCTCCTTGTTATCAGGTAAAGCACAAACCGAGTGATACTGCCTTTTTCCTTCTTCAGCTACTATCAAAACAGTGCAACAACCCCAGTCACAAACTCAAGAGTCTTTTGACAGCAGCAATTAAGCAACTTAATTAATGAGTGAATAAAAATGATAATATTTACTGAATGGGAGCATCCTGTTTTGCATTTTTATTCAAACTGTGCACCTGAAGAATACCACTGAGTATACTACCTCCTCCCCTTCTGCTTGCAGTCTCTGTTCATTTTTTTTTCTCCCACACTGTTTTGACTTTGCAAGCACCCAAAAGCTATCGCATGTGTAGACACAGGCACGATGCTAAGGCATCGGAGCTCCCTATCAGTAAGCTGAGGGGAATACGCTAGTATCTTTGCTGAGGTTCTGGTTAACCTGTAAAGCATGACTCATATTTAAGGGACAATTTCCATAGTGCATTTGTAATACTGAACTTTTCATCAAAGTAAGTGATTAATTACTGATAAAGGGCTAATAAAACATTAATGTATTTTGTAATTAACAGGCTTTGGAATGACAATTCTTTCCACCCACTTTCTCCATATGGTTCACATGCATGTATATAGACTTCTACTCCCTCATATTCTTTATTAGTCTGTTAATCTATGCAACCTTTATATATTGCATACATACATATAAACATATATTTTAGTGTGCATGGATTTTCTCAATGAGATACATTATCCATCGAAAGTGCAAGTAAAGCCCCATATGTAATTATTTTGGAATGACAGACAGTGAATTCCTTAGCTATTATTTTTGACGACCCTGTCATGGATGCCAGGCATATATTGTGGTAAGAGCCTGAGAAACTTGGGAAAACCCACCTGGGGAGCAAACTCCTTTTTTCTTTATGGAAAGGTTCCCCAGTGACAGGCCTGCAATCCTGGGTGAGCTTAATTAAAGCCAATAGAGAAAACTAAAGCATTCAAAATTGCTGCCTTTGGGGCTCCCCCGCTCTTCCTTTTCTTCATTTGCTGACACTTTTTAAGGGGAAGGTGCATTTTAAATTCCTTATTTGGGGCTTGGGGCTCAGTTCATCACACTCTGTTCTGTATCCCACATTAAATCTCTCTGACACTTCAAAGTGTTGTTTCCCATGATTTATGGCTAACTAATGCAGGTGCACTGGGCCTCCTGTGAGGAACGGAATGCCCTCTTTGACATCAATATTAATGAATGAAGTTTTGGCACACAAAACCAGGTAAGGGATGTTACCTAGTATTACAGACAGGTAAACTGAGGCACTCAATAAGTCAATGATTAAGTCAAAACATGAACTTAGCCTTAGCTGGCTCCCAGAGCCTTGCAGTATTTATTAAGCCTCTTATGAGGTCTGCTTAGAGTGTCTGTCTTCCTCCATGTGTTTTTTTTTTTTAATTATTCTTAACCCAAGTCTGGTCTTCCTATTCCTGCTCTGTTCTTTCTCTTCTCTTGCCCCTGCTCCCTGTCACAGGCTAGACATGCAGAAGCAACAGAGCTACTGATGAATCAAAATGCCTTTCTATAACAGTATCTTGACCATCTGCTGCACCTGCCACTTCAATCCTTCATCTGTTTTGAATCATACTCTTGCAAAAGCCACAATCACCACCTTGACACTCAGATTTGTTCTTGATCTTGTAATGCTTGATTTTGAAATTAATGACTGAACACCTACTTACTTCCATGAGAGAAGGGCTCATTACCTCATAGCTACAATCACCTTCATTATGGACCTCTCCCCAGCAGACCTCATTGAACATGCTCTGAGTTCCTAGAGTGGGACTGGGTCTGGGGCATTTGAGACAAACTACTTTTGGAATAAAATCCTCATTTACTAGCCTCTGGTAATGAGGTAGCCATTTGACTTAAGGGTGAAGGAATTTTTATTGGTTTCTAATGCTAGATACACTTGATAAGGTTTGTAGATTAGCAAACCACTTTAAATGTTTGAAATGGGCAAAAGCATCAGTGATAAGRATGGGTGTTAGAAAGATCCTGGTTCTAATTGTTGGTCTTATGGTACTTATATTATTCACYGCAGGCTAACCTAGTTTGTTTTTACATTTACTGTAGAGTTGGTGGAGCTGTGCAGTAGGATGGTAGAAATTAAATATGCTCTTCTCCAGGCACTCAGAAGTGTAAGAAATGTGTGATGTCAAGCAAAATGACAACAGAGGGAAATCAAAGTCCAAAAAGTGTAATTTACATAGGGTTAAAATCAGAACTGTCGAACTTACATCTGGASCTGGAAGGTGTTTAGATGAGGAGTTTCACTCCACAGTGATAAGGGCCCTCTGCAAAATGCAGCCTGAGATCTCAGTTCTGCAAACAAATTTTCCCACTCTGTTTTGGGCCTGTAGGATATCTGCCCTAGCAGTTTGGTTCCAATGTGTTTCTATTTCAAACCACAATAGAACAAGAATCTCCTCCTTTCCCTATTCCCTGCAATGTTCCCTCAACCAACCGCTCAGCTCTTTACTTGCCTCCTGGAGAACTGATATCAATGCTGAAAAGGTTAAGTGTGCTGCCTTATGAGTTGGGATGTTGTGAAATTTACACTCATTAGCTTCTCTGGGTGGCCATCAGGAATTTAATTAATATCCTTGACATGGGTTGTTATAAGTGATATCTTGGCTTCCAGATGCCCATTGCTGAGAGAGAGAGTGATTGCACTTGTGAAGAGTGACAGCTTTCAGGAGTGCACAGAGGCTTTGTACTCTGTCTTGCAAGAAGAAAGACAGCTCTGGTTGCCACCTTCTTCCTGTGGGAAAAAAGGAAAAAAAAAAAAAAAAAGCAGCCTTTTTGCAGGTAGCCTCACTCATGACAGTAACATCACGTCTGTTTCTGCCCTTGTCAACACATCTCACTGTCCACAATCACTCATCATCTTCAGACAGACAGCACTGGAGGAGATCATCAATTGCCAATGCAATTCAGCAGATACACTTCATAAATTTTAATTACATTCCCACTGAAAATGAATAGTCAGAAAATATAAAACATCTGCCATCCAGATCATTTACATTTTTCGTACAATAAATCATCAGCAACATCCAAAACAATGGATTAAATCATGTGGAGTGTGATAGGTCAAGAAAGAAGGAAAGGCACCCATTGTGTGATTACTGTTTGGACTAAAGCCATTACACGGTGTACAGTATGAAGGAAAATAAAAACATTAAAAATAGTAACCGTTTGGACTTGTCCTCATAAATAAAAGATCCCTGGTCTCAGATAGACCCTGCTAATGGATCTATTACTGTGTCTATGGAAAAATGAGGGCTTGTTTAGGTAAAAGAATATTTAGTTAATTAAGATGGAGAAAAATGAGCATTTATCAGTTGAGTGGCTGGGCTGTTTAGCTTGTAAATAGAATAAAGATGTGATGTCAGTGGAAAATAATCTGCTAATCAGGTTTGACTAACACCATGACTGTAAAAGTACCTCAAACTACTTTTTCTTTAGTTGAGGGGGAAAGAATCTGAGTGAGAGTTCACCAAGCTAAGAATGCAGTTACCTTTTACCAAGACCAGCATCAGGCTCGGCGCTTGGCAAGCCAGGCAGAGGATGCAGAGGGGGATCTATTAGATCCTATTTCACAGGGTTTTGTGTGGGACCGTTCAGCTGATGGAGATTGAAGAAGCGATCCGGGAGGTGCGGGAGCTGCATTTGGCTCCCCATCTCCTTCCAGCTACTGCACTGCTGGATAAAAGGCCATGAGAGCAGGAGCACTTCCCCCTCTAATGAAAGAAAGGATTGAGTTTTGAAAGGCTGTGAAGATTTAGGTTCCTCAGGTTCTTGAAAATTTTGGAATATTTTAACCTGAATTCTAGCTGCTTTTTTGTTGTTGAGTATTATATATAAAATTTTTCTTTAGTGGTGATGCCACCCTTGTATTATCTTGCATTTTCCCCCAAATGATGCTATCCTTCTTCTGCAGTCCCTCTTGTTCCTTGTACCATTTCCAAACCTGAGACATTGTCCTCTCTGCCTCAAGTCATTCTCAGTTTCTAAGAACTGAAAGGGATTTTTGCTGGATACCACCTTAAGGCTTGTTTATTTGTTTGTCTTTTAAATAGTACCAACACAAAGGCATGGAAGTCCTCATGAAAAGCAAACTGCAAACATACTCGATCACAAGTTGGTGGATACAACATATCCTCATCCCTAGAGCAGATGAGAGATTAGTGTGTTTGTTAAATTCAGTATCTTTCATGTTGAATGAAATGGGTGGAAATCAGGTATACACTGAGCAAATGTTTATTTTGACTAGAAGCCCTGTCACTTTGTGTATTTATGTGAAACAGAGAGATGTATGCTTAGCCTGAGGAAGTATCTGCACTCTTCAAAAAAAGGCCATTGATGAATGGCTGTAAAAGCTATACTTTTATCTGTTTTATGTTCTTCTAATGTTGCTAAATTGTTGTATATTAGGTTAAAAAATAGTTCATTCTGATGTTACATCATGAGTATGTCTAGCAATGGTATGTGCAATATAAGCCTCTTTCATTTGACGATTTACTGCTGTTAAAAGGAAATAAAATCCTCATAACATACAAGAGAACAATGTAGCCGAGAGATTTTACAAGGTGTTCAGCTTGAGATTTTAGGCTTGAACTAGGAATAACATTTTTTGACTCAATGCATCTGCATACTGTTAATTCAGTTACAGAAATATCAGAGGGAAATAGGTAGCAATTTTTTCCTTCATGGAGATGTTTTACTTCATACTAAACTCTTTTACAACAACAGTAATTATTGAAAAATATCACAGAAGTGCTGCAGCACATGTTATTATTATTAGTTACTATTTATACAGTGACACATATTGCTCTACAGACAAATAAAAACAATGTGGCTTTTCCTCTCTCATAGATGTAGTTTATGGGGCCTTTTCCGTAGGGTTTGGCCAGCTGGTTTGGATATGACATATTGCTCTTCCAAAATAGTACTGCTTTTGCTCCAAATCCTATCCTGAATGCTTTTTTGTGTTTTTAACGGCAAATATTTAGTGCCATTCTGTATCTCCTCATGCCCTTTCCTCCCCCATATCCTCCCTGCAACCCCTCCCTGCACTTCTCCAGTCACCCTGCCTCTGCTATTTTTTCAGTCCATTGATTGTCATTTCCATAGCTGGTCTATCAAGGCCAGGAGCAAAAGAGTGTCAAACTGCAATGCAGAGTTCACAGGATCTCTGCCCAGTCTGGAAGGAAAAGATATCAGCAGGCCTGTTTTCACACTGCTTCCTGGCTTGGGCCTCAGCTCTGCTTGTCCATGTATGAGACAGACTGGGAGGATATGGGATAGTCCATTGTGCCTAATCTCCTTTTTGTGGCTTTCCTCTCCATCAAAGTACAATCCCTAAATCATCCTTATGATAACTCAGCCACCTGATCAGGAGGAGGAAGTCGATTAGGCCTTCTACAGACAGCTGGAAGTAGCCTCACGATCACAGGCCCCAGTTCTTATAAAGGACGTCAAAACACCCTGATATCTGCTAGAAAGACAAAGCATCCAGGCCACAGCTAGGACAATCAGTCCAGGAGGTTCTTGAGAGCACTGATGATAACTTGTTGACACAGGAGATGGAGGAGCCAACAAGGAGAGGTATGCTGCTGGACCATGTGCTAACAAACAAAGAAGGACTGGTTGGAGATGTGAAGGTTGGGGGCAGCCTTGGCTGCAGTGACCATGATACGGTAGAGTTCAGGATCCTGTGTGGAAGAAGCAAGGATCACAGCCCTGGACTTTAGGAGAACAAACTTTGGCCTCTTCGGGGATCTRCTTGGAGGAATCCCATGAGTTAGGGCTCTAGAAGASAAGASGGTCCAAGAGAGCTGGTTAATATTCAAGCATCACTTCCTCCAAGCTCGAGTGGTGCACCTCTATGAGTAAGAAGTCAAGCACAGGGAGCAGGAGACCTGATGGATGAGCAAGGAGCTCCTGGCAAAACTCAAAAAGAAGAAGAAAATACACAGAATGCAGAAGAGCAGACAGGCCACTTGGGAGGAAAATAGGAATGTGGGCAGAGTATGCAGGGAAGTGACAAGGAGGACTAAGACTCATTTGCAATTAAATCTGGCAAGGGGTGTCAAGGACAACAAGAAGGGCTGTTTCAAATACAGCAGCATCAAATAAAGACTAAGGAAAATGTGAGCCTGCTGCTAAACRGAGTGGGTGCCCTGGTGACAGAGGATACAGAGAAGGCAGAGTTACTGCATGCCTTCTTTGCTTCGGTCTTCACTGCTAAGGGCAGCCCTCAGGAATCCTACAGCCTGGATGTGAGGGAGAAAGCCCAGAGAAAGGAAGAGTTTCCTTTGGTTAAGGAGGAAAGGATTAGAGACCTTCTGGGCAGGCTAGACATCCACAAATCCCATGGATTGTGGCCCCAGATGAGATGCACCCATGGGTACTGAGGGAGCTGGCAAATGCTATTGCTAGGCCGCTCTCTCATCTTGTAAAGATCATGGAGAATGGGAGAGATATCTGAAGACTAGAAGAAAGCCAATGTCACCCCAGTCTTTAAAAAGGGCAAGAAGGAGGGCCCAGGAAACTATAGGCCAGTCAGCCTCACCTCCCTCCCTGGAAAAGCGATGGAGATGACATCCTGGATGTCATCTCTAAGCATGTGCAGGAAAAGAAGGTGATTAGGAGTAGTCAGCATGGATTTACCAAGGGGAAATCATGCTTAACCAATCTGATAGACTTCTGTGATGGAATGACTGGCTGGGTAGATGAGAGAAGAGCAGTGATCGYTGTGTACCTTGACTTCAGCAAGGCTTTTGACACTGTCTCCCATAGCATCCTCATTGGTAAGCTCAGAAAGGGTGGGTAAGATGAGTATCTGGAGTATTGTATCCAATTCTGGGCTCCTCAGTGCGAGAGAGACATAGAACTACTGGAGCGTGGCCAGCATAGGACCACAAAGATGATTAGAGGACTGGAGCATCTCTCTCATGAGGAAAGTCTGAGAGAGCTGGGCCTGTTTAGCCTGGAGAAGAGAAGACTGAGAGGGGTCAACATATGCAAGTACCTTAAGAGTGYATCCTCCATTCAAGAGGATGAGGCCAGACTCTTTTCAGTGATGCTCAGCAACAGAACAAGAGGCAATGGACACAAACCGAAACACAGGAAGTTCCATCTGAATATGAGAAATTTCTTCACTGTGAGAGTGACAGAGCACTGGAACAGGTTGCCCAGAGAGGTTGTGGAGTTTCCTTCTCTGGAGATATTCAAAACCTGCCTGGATGCAATCCTGTGCAATGTGCTTTARGTGACTCTGCTTGAGCAGAGGAGTTGGACTAGATGATCTTCAGAGGTCCCTTCCAACCTCAATCGTTCTGTGATTCTGTGATCCAACGCATGGAGTTTGATYCAACTCCCATGGAGTTTGCTTTCTCTTAGGCTCTTATAGGAGGGAATAGGGAAACTGAGCTATGCTCTGAATGGATGGCTGGTCCAGTAAGTTGAATATAGAGGAGGAAATATGCTATATACTCCTAAAGGAAAGAGCAGTTGTACTTTGTGCTGTTCATTGAATGCTACAGGTTCAYCAGTGCAAGCCTATAAAGCTTCTTCACACCACAGAATTTCACAGGGCCAAATCAGGTCTATGTTCCCAAGAACTCAAACAGCTCCAAKGTCACACACAATAAGCTTTATGAAGTTTGCTTAGTCCTTTGAGTCTCAGTGTGCCTCAGGTATTAAATATTTCCTAGAAAAATTACAGAGACTTAGGAGAAAATTCAAAAAAGTATTTAGGCACCTAAGGTGCCTCTCAGGCGGAGGGAAGGTGCCTACATTGACGTGATCYATCCATCTCATTTCTTAGGCACCTGAAAATCTGCTCAAGCAGAGTACCTGAAAGTTCTTACYGTATCTACCGTGGTGTATTAGTTTGGACTGGGAGCATGCTTTTGAAGTGTGCTTCCACCTTGCCCCACTGGTGATGTCTTGTTTTGCACCCTGGCACAATCTCAGCAGGCATGAACTGGATCTGTGTTGGATAAAACTGAATTGGAAGAAGCATTCCAGGATCCTGCCTGATGCAGGCAAGCCACAATTGGGTTTTTGGTCTTATGGACTATACCGCAGCTAATCTAGTAAGACTTCCCTGAAAGGCACATAGTATGAATGTCCACTACTCAGTCCCAAGCGTTTTGCTGTACAGGTCTGCTCCTGTTGGTCTACGTGACTAATGCACACATAGCCACCAAAGAGCTGTAGTTTGTCCCTGAACAGGCTATATGTGTACACACCGGTGGGTCTATGTCACACAGACATGTATGCGTGTGCACACGTGTGTGAACACGTAATTTACCATTTTTGTGTGATACACCAAAAATAATGTATGAGCTCCCTCTGCTGCTTTATACAAAGAAATTAATCAAGAAAATTGCTTGCAAAGCTGAGAACATTTCTATTCATATCTTGCTGATACTGCTGTATGCACAAGTAGCACTAAAAATAATAGCAAATTATGCTTGCAAAGCACTGTCCAACATTAAATAATTAAATAAACAAAAGAATCTGTGTTGGCTCCATTGCCTCATAAAATAATACTCCAAATRTATCTATTCTTAATAAATGAGACATGTCAAAATTTTGGGGAAAAGATTCAATTTTCTGACTTCCAAGAAGCCATYGTTAGAAGCAGAGACAACTCTCCTGAGAGGTAAGATGCATTCAATACAGCTAGTTCTTCTTCTGGTCTTAAAAAGAGTAAATTATTTACCATTATTTAATTAGTGCATGTTAAAAGTTATTAGATGTCTTTTCATTTCCTTAAACAAGTCTTATATAATTAAGCAATGTGACATAAGCCACTTCCTGAAGTTTAGCTGAACTTGTATGGCCCATAGAATGAACAAACAAGTGAATTTAGTGACAAAAACAGAGCCCTGTTAAAGAATGTGGATCTAAAGACTTATAGAAGCTATAAAATTTATTACCTTTTATTTCTTTTCTCTTTTTCTTAATGCTATTGTTTCTAGAGATGATTCAGAAGAGGCATCTGAAAAAACTTACTATTTTCTATTTTAGAAAGTGTAATTTTGATAAATTGATTTGCAAACAAGTTATTTCCTGAAGGAGTGAAATCTAAAGTGTAGTTCTATGAATATTTTCAAAGAAAAACTGCAATTAGAGCTAGGTGAAAATTTGCAGCCAATTTTTCATCTTGAAAAATACAGATTTAGTTAAACGGGAAAAAAATGGATGTATTTCTATCAATTCACGAGATTGGTTTGAATGACTTCTGAATGATTTTTTGACATTTTAAATTACAGAATAATAGACTGAAGGTACCCCTAGAGTCATCTGATCCCTACCCAAATTAAAATGTCTCAGTATTGCTTAAACAGATGCTTTTCTCCAAAAATGTATTTCATTAAAAGGAAAAAAAAAAGTACACAGAACAACCTCTCAACATAGATGAAAGTTTGAGTCACACTAGACAGTGAATTTGACACAAAGCAATGTTTGCCTTTGCCACTCAGTTTGCTGAAAATTCAAAAAATATTTAACTAAGAAAAAAAAGTCCAAATTATTGTCAGAACTGTCAATGAACACTGAGATATATGAGCAGGGCTACTTCAAGTCTTGACCTGAACTGAGAATAAAAGACAGTGAGAAACAAATAGGAAAAACCTTTTACTAAAATTGCAGTAATCACRTAGGCTATGTGAAATACCTAGTGGATCTTGTTGCATATTAACTTAAGTAGGAAACTGCAAGAATTGTAAAAGAGAGGATAAAATTCTCAAATTTTCCTCAGAAAATCTTCATTATTTTGACTACTTCTGCACTTTGACTTACAGAACAGAGCACTCACTTGACTTTTGGAGCGTTGTCTTTTTTTTTTTTTTTTTTTTTTTTCTCATAATATATTTGTTTAACAATTATTTCCTGTGTTGTTCCAGTACGGACCAAGTGGGACTCTAACCCTTTCCCTAGCTTTCAGACCATATACTTCAGCTTTCCCACAACTGACTGCAAGGCTRTTACTTGCAGCCACTTCTAGTGTTTGGCTATTATCTGATCTACTATCATTCTTCAAACATCTGTAACTTGTTTCTCCATGTGTATGCTAAAGCATTAACATGCACAGACAATTGATACCAGATTAGACTGACTATCTAGCTATCAATATTTTCTCCTTCGTTAGTAACTTATTGAAAATAAGTGACATTTGAGATCCTCCTTTTTTATCAAGTCTTATTCCAGTAAAACTACTTGAAAGCAATAATATCTCTATCTGATTAAGTGCTGATCAGGCATTTTGAGATTTTTCTAAGTAAAAAATATGATATGATATAAGAGTCCTCTACTGTGCCTTTATTTATGTGTAACTGCACCATATTGCACAGTAACTATTAGGTAGCTGCATTAAAAATAGGTGTACATTTCAGAAAAAGAAAGTATTTTAGTAAGCCATCCTTATTTGTCCATGTTTGCCAACCCTTTGTATCAAGGCAATCTTTCTATGAACACCTCTGATATGTTAGTCTCTATTCTGCTTCTATTATTGCACTGAATTTTGGTCTAATAAACATACTATGGAGCTATAATTATCCAATCTGCAGGCTTTGCACATATAGGAGTTGATGAATCAGATATTCTAACATAGGGCCTGATGTCTTTTCTGGCAACTTCACCACCTCAGTAGTTTGTGTTTTTCAGTTTTAAATTGGTAACATTAAATGTCTTTAATAGCTTATTACTGGAATCCTTAACACGACAGAGATGTGGTGAATACAAATAGAGTACTTGACAAATCAGAGGCTGTGATGGTTGGCAGATCCCATTGGCAATTTAGTAATGTGTTCAGGATCGTAGATATTAGAGTTGGAAAAGACATATTAGAAAAAATCCTAGCTTGACTGAAGTAAATGGCAGCATTTCTGCTGATTTCAGGGGGGCAGTTGCATTAACTGTGTTGTATTTTTCCACCTCCCAGTACAGATCATAGCAATCCAGTCTGTGTGCAGTTTTATTGGGAGTTCCTTGAATTCAGGCACAAACATTTGATAGAAGAGTACTTAATTGAGAATTAATCAATTGCAGTATTCACTTAGCACTGGCCAAACTCCCAAGGCCATATTTCTGTGCTTATTTAAAATTTAGAGAGAAATTTGTTCTTGTTATATAATTCTGATCAAGACTCCAAGGAGATTTCCCTAGGACATTGCACAGCACACCTTCAAGCAACTCAAAACTCTCACAAGTTTTGGAAAGACTTCTGCTGTGTTTTGCAGACATTTCAAGCAAACACAACAGGCTTTTTTAAGGTTGTGTGCTGGAGCCATGGGCTCCATCTTAAGCCTTGACTCTAGATAACTTACATTGTCCTCAGAAATATAAATGAGCCCCTAAAGAGGCAACCGAGTATTCCTCCTAATACAAGGTCCCCCCAGGTGGCAAAGAAGCAGGAGGCTGCCAGGAACCAAGGCAGCTTATGCTGAGAATTGGGATTAAAAAGACAATGTGTAGGGCACTCTAGAAGTCTATGGCAAAAGGCATCATTTAGAGCATCTTGAACATCGTTGGCCCTCAGGTCGTTCTAAATATTCTTGAGGTCTGTTCTGGATGATGAGGGAGTTAAGATGAATATGGTGGAAATGTGACTGAGATGCAGTTTTCTATTCTTGATAGTTAGGAGCGTAAACTCCATCACCTGAGAACTGAATCTGTGGCTTGGCTGTACATGGTGTTGGTGTCATTTCTCAAGGCTTCAAAGCCTCGGTCCTGCTGACTGGAAACTAGAGACTAATTCCCAGACACAAGCCCTTGAGAAGGAAAGCTTCCAGCAGCTGTGAAACTTTAACTTGTATATAACCTGTTGACTAATGCATTCTGCTGATAAAATCCCATAGACATGTATCATTTCAAACCCGTCTGCTGGCTTTTAGGTACTAACTGAAAAGCAAAAATGTGAGGTGATCAAAACCTCTATGAAAACTCATCAAAGCCAAGTGTAACTGAATGCTGTGAATTACACATTTTTCCCCACAGGTCTCTCAGATTTGAGCTCTGAGGATCAATCAGTTGCACATGGAGTCATGACCCTGCTCTCACTCCTCTAAGGAACTGTTGTCTCACTACATGCTATGACCCTTGGTGTGAACCTGGTAATATTACTTGTGAGTCTATCAACAACAAGCCCTCTGTGGTTCCAATGTGCTTAAGAAAACTTAATTCCCCTTGTTCCAAATGTAGGGACCTCTTTTGTGCCAATTACCCTTTGACACTGCTGTTCAAGCTTACTTTTCTGAACACTGGTCCCATAAACACTGCTCACTTCACAGGGAAAGAGGCAGGCAATAGCAAGGAAAACTACTGTGAAAATGTTCTCTCTTGATGTTCCCATTTTGGAAAGGCTGCTAAATTTATGTCACTGTCTTTTAGAAAGCTTTACATAAAGGCTGGATATGTGGCTTCCTCATAACTTAATCTACAGTTGCCACGTAGACTTAGCAGACGGGTAGTAAATGCTTTACTGTCCCCATAGTAGTGTTAGGTATTCCTAGGAATCTATGAGGGAAATCAACTTCCTAGAAATCATGGTTCAAACATACTGTTGTTCTGATTACCATGGTGTTTAGTCACAGTCTCAGAGAAATCTTCTCTCTGATCATACTAGCTTTGGAAATACATACTTTATCTTCACATTAGCAAACTGAAATCCCTTGCACTGACAAAGAAATGAGGCTTGGCCACCTCAGTGTTCAGATACTGCAGCAAGAGCAGTGCTATTAATGTTCATGGTTGCTCTGCTTGCTGATTCTGTAGAAGGAGCATCAGGACAATGTGCACACGTCTTTTAGCAACTGTATAAGTGTGAACTATCCATCAGGGACTAGGAAGTGAAAATCTGTTATGGAGTACATTAGAGCATAAGAGGACACTTGGCCTTCTCTGTTCCACTTTTTCACTGAAGACTTTTATCTACTGCTCCATTCCTTTATTGAGCAAATAAATAAATTCACAGTCGTTTTCCATTGTAAGGTCCTTGTGACTTTGGCTGCATGGCAGGCTACCCCAATTAATGGGCAATGGGGTGGCAGAGTTTAGGCTGTTTAATTGCAAAGGGAGCAGACTGATGGCCCTGAGAAGCAGGGGCACTGTGAGAGAGCTACAGGAGAGCAAGCACAGCTGATGGTAGCTCACAGCTTGACAGCCTGGAGGCCTTTCACAGGCTCATCTGAGGCACAAACACACAAACACCTTTTATTTTTATTTTACTTATTTAATTATTTTTTTAGGGCAAAATCAGTTTAAGAGAGATGAAGACTGACATTGCAATGGATGTTGTAGAGGAAGACTGAATTCTCTTCCTGGACAGTGATCTGCTCTGGGGCTTTCAGAAAATTGCTGTCTCTTGCTTGGCTGTGATTTCTGCACTTTGCTGGAACTTACTGAGTTAGACTGTGCTTCTGAGGGCAAGGCCTCAGTCATCTGCTGCACTTCTCAGCAGGGCTCCTTAGTTCATACTCAGCTCAGAACCAGTTGCAGCACCATGGCTGGTTCTTGACTCACAGGGGGACAGTGGGAGCTCCAAAATGTCTGCAATGTTGGTATTTTTAACTAAAAGTTAGCAGCGTGGGAAACGGTGRCCTGCAAAAGCAGTCACCAAATGCCGCACAGTTATGATGGTCCTCACTGGTTAAGGCTGGACAGAGTGCCAAAGAGGACGGGGAAGAAGGTGTGAAAGAGGATGAGGATAGTAGTAGCATCAGGTTCACTTTTCAGAGTTACCTTGGATAGAGTCTTGAATACAGTAATGTTACCGGGTTCCTGCTCCCCAGGTCATTTAGGTCATGTCCCAGAAGGGTGCCCAAATAAGCAACAGTGAATTTTGTTCCCACAGCATGAGGCACTAGTGGAACCCTACAGTTGCTGCTGGCTGATTTAGTGAAGAAGCTCCTGTCTAGATCTTAGTTTGCCAAGTGCTGTTGTGGGCACAAAGCAAAAAGGATGTTCTAAAATATACTACACAAGAATTGGAAGTGACAGTATTTTTTGCTCAGAAAACTTTTCCTCTAAGCTGAAACAAAGAATGAGAAACCCTCAGCCCTCCAAACAGGGTACTTTGGAAAGTTATGTGCAAAGGAGAAGCAGATATACAACCTATCCACTGAATCTGTACAGAAAGCATTTTTCCTGACATGCTAAATAGTGATAGCAAAGTTTGAGTGGCCTTTAATATAATTCACTATACTGATTCAATTACAAAGGACTGACTTGGGTTGTCTGTTGTTATCATAGTAGGTTTAGTGTTTTTGTTTGAGCAGTTTGGTTAATTTTAGGTGAAAAAGACCGTATCCTCCAGTGATTAGCACTTTGGGTAGTCACTTTCTGAAAAGCTTCTTCTCTGATGGCTCCCTTTGGGCACTTATTTCCAGTGAGTTAAGGTGGGCTTTTGAGTCAGAGCTTACAAAGTTGTGAGTCAGTAGAGAATCAAGGATGATGTATTTCTCTCTCTCTCTTGCTATCTCTGCACTGCTTTATTTCTGGAAAATCAAATAAAACAGTTTAATCAAAACGGAAGTGGGAAACAATATAAAAAAATACTACCTAGCTTTTGCGCAAATAAAGAATAAATGAAATAGAAGCATATTCATCAAAATCCAAGTCAATACTGAAATAAAGTGTGCCCCTGTTGGTGTATACAATATAAAAAGAAAAGAAAAAAAGGGGGGAGCAAACCACTTATAAAAATGAATATTTTTTTGTGAAATAAATGTATTTCAGAATATAATAGCAGTAATGCATTCTATGCATAAATGTTGAGGGGAAACAAACTTTGGGTTTAAATCGCACATTTTTCTTTCTCTGTAAAAGGAACAATTTTGCTTAGAGCTTAGGACTGGGAGTTGAGACCTGAATAATTTTTGGATGGAATTACAAATGTTCAGTGTGAACCCTGATAACAGGACATATGAGCTCTTTAAGATCCTGGAAAAGCAGCAGGTCACCCTTACTAATAATGCYATTGACAGGGACTGGGAATCCAGTGCAGAGACTGAGGATCCACTGCGGGGACTGGGAATCCACTCAAAGTCTTCTAGCCAAGAGGCTTAAATAAAGCTCCAGTGCAGAAGGAGGGAGGAGGACAGGATTTTAGGTTTTAGTTTTTTTTTTTTTTTTWTTTTTTTTTTTTTTTTAAGGGAAGGGAACTGCAAAGAGACCATCAGTAGAAAGTTTGTTCCACCTGAAGCATCTGAGGGAAACTGTTGCCCAGTTTTTGTTCTTTTTTGCTCTTTCCCTTAGTTTGGGTTTGGGTTGGAAGCTGCTCAGGAGTTTTCCCTGGCACTTGGCAGTCCCTGCTGCCTGCCCAGGCACCTGGAGGTGCCCATGTGGTAACCTGATTCCCGCTGAGAGCTGAGGCCTTCAGCTCAGCTGTACCACTCTCCTGCAGAGCTCTAACACCCTAAGGCCCAGGTGTACCAGGAGCCCTTCTGCTGGGCTGAGAGAGGGTTTGAACACTGCAGGTGGAGGGAGCTAGGCCAAAATAAATAGATAATGGAGGCTCTTTGCCACAYTATCATCCAAAAGGGTAGCTTAGAAAGGTGTTAGGAAAACTAAAAGATGACCTATTCCAGCAGATGATCACTGATGCTCATTTTCCTTTCAGGTTTTCTCATGGAGCACCCAAGTGCTTCAAGAAGAGCTCTAGGACATTTCATTGCAATTAAGGTGTATTGTTCTTGTCCTTTAGAATTAGGAGAACCTTTCGGGATTGGGGTGCATTTCTGTGAATGAGAGCTTGGGTCCACTGCTGCCAATAAGATTCTGCTGTGGCTTTATCTGTCATCTCAGTATGATATGCTGATACCCAGTAAATAATTTCTGAGCAATAATGGGTATTTTGTTTAGGACTGATAACACCAAATCTACTGTAAGAATAAAGCAGTACAAGATAATTCTGCCAAAGCAAAGATGCGCTTACATAATAAATTGCTTCATCCAAGTCCCCTCTACTGCAGGGTTGTGTTACCCCTACTGCCTGTGATGGCTTCCATTATTCCCACTCTTTCTGAACATGTTATGGCAGGACTGCATTTCCTATCTGATTTTACACTATGCACATTCAAAAGGCAATGTGTGGTTTGGCTTGTGAGCAGGAGAACAACTGCCTGTAGAATGCTATTAGCTGGAAGATTTAACTGGATAAACTGAAGTGCTGTGAATGGTGATTTTACAATTGGCACATTCTATTTTCAACTTATGAACCTATTTTGATGTTTATGTACAGTCATCAAATATAGCAGGAATGTTTTAATAAATCTACTTTCATAGGACAGCTACATACATCCTGAAACTGATGCTTCTTTTTTTTTTCCCTTTTCTTTACTTGTTATCTAGTAATATGTAAATTATTGATCACATGCACTCAGGCTTAGCAAATCTTACGTTCAGATGTACCATTTTAATAACTGAAATAGTGATTTTTTTAAGAGTCTGTGGGTAGTAATGTTAATTGGTATGCAGAACTGAAGAACTGCTTTAACCCACCTACCAAACAAATATGTCGTTCGTGGTGCTGTCATGGTTACCTCTGATGTAAAATCGTCTTCTTATTGTATAAGAACAGAGGGGCAACATTATTTGGAAAGAAGAACTTGAGTGACAATGACACTGATTTGTAAGATCAGATTCTGCCATTATTGCTGCTGCTTTGACTTTTCTGAGTCAAAAGCTGAGCTGCTGAGATGCAGCTCAGAGCAGGAATGGAGACTGAATCTGGCTTATAAAGAAGTTAAAGTGTTCCTCATTTGTCTGGTAGAGAGAGAGAGAAAAAGAGGGGTACCCTCCAAGGTTGTAATGTATTTGCTTAGAAAGAGGCAGATGAAGGTAAAGAGAGTGGAAAGTTTCAACGAAGTTGGAAAGACTGAATAAAGGAAGTTCCATTTGGGGCTGGAAGTATGGTCTTCAACATCACCACCACTTTGGCTTCAAGTCAAATTAAATAGTAGATGTTTTCCTTGACCTTGTGCTACTTTCTCAGTGTGTTATATGATACGTTAAAAAATTAAACTGGCCCCTAGTAATACCCCTTAGTTTTGTGTTATTATTGGAGTATGACATGTAGCCTTATGCTCCAGGTCTTGCTTGGACAAAACTGCCAAAGTTTGCAAAGCAGGTTTTACCAAACTGTCCAAAGAAAGCCTATGAATCCAGAGCCTCATTTCAGAGCAGTACTAATACTTACGGAAACATTAGCTGAAATAGGTTGGAAATATCACAGCAGTATGGTTTGGAGATATGTCAGCATAACTYGTTTTCATCAGTCTGGAAATACTATGAGATTGCCTGGAAGCAGCAAGAAAGGAGTGAGATTTTTCAGTGGAAAATAATGGACTCTCAGCTTGCTTCAGGTTAAGGTGGAAGATTCAGATGGTTTCCTCTTGGAATCAGATCATTCATCTCTGGCCTCCCGAAAACATGCAGTAATGGCTGAACATTTTAAAGCACCTGTAATTGTGAGTTCAAAACTCTTTCAGATCAGCATAAATAGTCTATGTTTTTAGAGATGCCTATTCTGCATTTTTAAACATGCAGAGATAACTTTGCAAACAAAATTAATTCACAAGCCAGGTTAAGACCTTCTTAAAAAAATTGTTGCTATATTGACATTAACATGATTGAAAAGGTCAGTGCAGAGAAGCAGTACCATATGATGGCAAGTGAGGCCGGAACCAAGCTTTCTGCCTCCTGAAATACTGGAAAAGAGAGTGACAGCCGGGGGAAAAGGAGAGGAGAGTGATCAATGTATTGTACTTGAGGGTCTTCCCCAGGTATTCCCTATCATTTTTGCTAGTGAAGAAAAGGGGGATTTGCCCATCCTAACTTGCTGGAGAGTCTACAGTATTTATAGTCTTTCCCCTTAGGAAAGGGATTGCTCTCATGCACTGCATAGTTCACCTCCTATGTTTCTATTTTGTCTTGCCCCAAACTGAATTTGCCATCTTAATCCCCAAAAGACCTATGTTTACAAAAATGCTGCTTTAAGTGTAGAATTTGGAAGACCTCTTGACCTGGGGTGAATTTAAAGAATTTAAAGAAGGAACTTAAAGAAGTTCCTTTGCTTCTAAGTGCAGCACAGTAATAATTAGTGATCCAGGAAAGCACATGTGGATGTGCTAAAACATTCAGGTTTCAAATGGATAATGTTCAGCGCTTGTGCATGTARCACTAGAAGTAAAGACAGAGAATGAGGAGGAGGAGGGGAGGAATGCTCAGTGTTGTCAGAAAGCCACAAGACCTTTGAATTATTACACTGAAAATTGAAACTGCTCTATCAAAATTGATGGAAGTGCCATGTAAGGTTGTTCTCCCCTGTACCTTATTTCCAAAGTTTGCACTTTGAAATGTGTTTATCTGTAATTCAAACCTAGGGGTCTGACTCTCAGTGACCTCGAGTTATTTTTTTAAGCAGTCTCTATTTATGTGACTCTATGCATGATGACCCTTTGGGCACAGAAAGACATGCTGATGTGCTTTGAAATCAAAATGAATATATCCCGCTTTTCTTTCCACCCCTCCCCACGGTAGATCCTGGAAAGTTATCTTTTCTTTAAATTTRAGAAAAGATCACAGAAAATTGACATGTTATTTTTAGGGGAATGCATGATGCTGATTACATGGCTGCAGCCATTATATGCATGTCTGTGTGCACACATTCTCTTGCACACACATACTGTACATACAAACTTTGTCATGTGAAAGCACTTCAGCAAAATCATTACAATTCRTCATGTATTGTCTCCCCCCCACACACACTATTTGAAGATGAAAATTTTCAATACTAATGCTGCAAAGTGGGTATTATGTTGATTTATGCTAATCGGTTCTATAGATGCTGTCATATTATATTGTTAAGTGACGACATTGGTGAAATACTGTTGCTTCCAATGTTAACAGCCCACTAGTGCCAGTGTGAAAGCAACAGGGGAGCCACCACCTCTACAGTCTCCATGGTCTAGATACAGTTGAAACTTGGGACTTCTTCCATTGTGCCTTTTGCTCAGCAGTGCTTTGGTGGCGCAGCTTTCCACACAGAGGTTACAGAGGTTTAAAAAATAAGACAATTCTCAGATGACATTCTGGACATTTCCAGATTATTACTGTTTGACTAGGACAGGCCCATTACAACAGACAGGAGGAACAGGGGCAACAGGGCAAGSAAGGAGGCAGAGTGAGTGTACCCACATTGCCTGAGCAGGCGTTTAGCTTAGGAGCTGATGTGGAGATGCAAGAGTCCCTGTGTAGTCAGGGGAAAGAGGCCGCGGATGGCCACCTATATGGCATGTGATGGAGTAAGAAACCTCCGTGTGAGCCAGGAGCATCTGTGCAATATGGACAAGATCCTACACGTGTCAATAAGCAAGGCTCTCTAGCCTTTCTCTAGATGGGGAGGAGTGTGAGTTTTGCTCAGTGACCTGTTTGCTGCCCATCCTGGCTGGACTATGGGTACCGTGACTCTGCCTTCCYCCTCGAGGGCAGTAGGGCTTGTGTGTTGCTAGTGCCCCTTCTGTTCCAGAGGAATCAGGGCTCAAATGAACAAAGAACAATTAGAAAAATGCCAGCGTTACAGCATCTGAAAAGGACTGTTTTTATTTGTCTTGTCATGTTGGGATATACTTTTAATTATYTAATTATTTAATTATTGATACTAGTACTTTGTTCAAAGCTAGACTGAAGATGAATCGTCATTCATGTGAATAGATAGCCAACGACTGTTGTTCTGTTTCAGCGAAGAAGTACAGAAAGACTGCCATTTTTATGTGGTTTCAGAAGCAGGTGGTTTAATGAAATGGAAATGAGTCAAGTTATTTTGCATGCACCTATTTGTGTTTACCATGTCCTATGTCAGGCTGCATGTAAGAACTTTGTCGGATGAGTGCAGTCTGGGACTGATAAAGATGACTTCCATTTCTTAGGAGTGGAATTGGGGAATTTTTTGTACGTATTTGGTATTTCRTATTAATTAGCCAAACATGGGGGACATATTGACTTCTTGAGAGTATGTAACAGAATTAACTGATGTTCAACAGCACAGTAATAAAATGTTACACTATTTAGAAAGGATCAGTTAGGTCAGGCTATACTCTGGCTAAAATAACATGGTCTTCACCTACCTACCTGTTGTGAAATTTCACCTTGAAGGTTGGATTCTAGCTGGCTCATTTCTCATCCAAGCAACTCTAGATATATTATCTAAACCCAGCCTGAACTCAGTTCTCTGCTTTTGATCACTATATTAATTTAACTGAAGAGCCTCTAAAACAAAAGGAACATTGATAGAATGAAAGCAGAGGATATAGAGAACACAGCAATACAAGCCTTTCTTGGAAAAGAAAGTTGCCCTGAAGAAGTAGTAATAGATCAAACACTTCATCTCCAGGCATGTCTATGGTAATAGAAGTTAACATTAGTCCATTCTTCTTATTGACACATCGTTTGTTTAAAAGTAAACTCAGTTTGACTCTTGTAGACTGCAATGATCAGTTTGCAACATAGGGTGGAAAAATCTTAAAGGCTATTTTGTGAGTTGTTTTAGTAGTGGCTCAGTACAGGAAGGGGATGCAAGGGAAGGGGTAAGGAAGAGTCAGAGATAGTGAGGCACAGGAGGGGCCAGGGCCCAGGAGGCCGATCACCGAGCAGTTTACACTGGGATATTATAGGAAGAAAGTTTATTTTTTACTCTACTACTTTGTTCTTTGAAACTGGTGTGTGACAAGAAACTCAAGGAAACATCAGCAATCTTCACATCCTTCCCTCTGTTGGAGAACCAGTTGGGGGCTGATCCCCCCTAGTGCATAGTTGCATGATATGGGGCAAGAGAGCAACTGGGCATTCCTGCATAGGAGATCTTTCCTTGCAGGAGGATAACACAGCACCACTTCTCCTTTTTGTAGTACAGAGACAGACCTGCCCTCATGCAGCACTAGAGAGCCGCTACTGTTTCTCCTGCAGAATTGTTTGCTCGCTTGTATCCTGACTACTCCGATGCTTAGATTAAACAAGGGAACCCCTTCCTGCCTCCTCCCCCCACCATGAAATAACATGTTTGTGCGATTATTGTTATTGTAAAAGTTTATTAATTAAAAAAAAGTCAAATAAAACAAATTCAGGGATAAAGAAAGGTTGTAAAGGCCGAGACAACAGCTTTCTTGTGTTCCTAATTATTACAGAGTCATTTGGGCTGGTCACTACTTTTAAGGCAAAAMTATATTTTTGTGCAAAAAAAGATTTCAGAAAAGGAAAGTATTCTATCCTATTTTCTTCCTTTCCTTCAGCTCAGTTTTCTGATCATCTCTGGTATTCACTGAATCAAACGGTGACTGCTGATTGTTTTGATGATAAATTGCCTGCAGCGCATGTGGGACTAATTATGAGATGGCACATTTCATTCTGCCACCTGTATAAACTAAATTTTAGACAGGCACAATAAGGGAAGTATTCACAACAAGACAACATTTGGAAAGGCTGCAGACCTCCTCCTCCATTCCCTTCCCAGTTCCCTCCCCCATTCTCACTAATGGAAGGTTTCATAACAGGGTTGGGTCTTGAGTATATAAACGGAAAACCTGGGGGAGTAAGAGGACATGAATAAGGGAGAAATCAACCTGGAGGATCTACAAGAAAGGAGAAATGGGGATCTGGGAAAAAAGAAGGGCGATATGTCCACAGAGGAGGAGAGATCAAAGTGAGAAAAAGACCTGGAAGCAATAAGATTGTTTTGGAACATGAGAGGGAGAAGATAAGGCTCAGAAAGTTGTGGCCTGGGGAGTAGAAGCTAGATAGGTACAGACAGAAACTAAGAAGAAAGGGAAGAAATCTGGGTCAGACCCTCCTTGGTGACTGAAGACTGCTTCATACAGCTGGGAAAAGCGAAAAAGAGAGTGAATTGTGACCTTTCCCAAACTTCTGGCATGGCCAGGACACAAGCATCACAATCCACATGAAGCCAAAATGGAAACCGCAGACACTTTTTAGATAACCTCTCTTTTGCTCCTACTCAGGGGTGAGATGGTGTAGAAGTCTATTAGCATTCTTCAGCAAGAGGGATCCTCTTTATGCAGGAGAAAAGCTCCAGATTATTACAAGCCCTATTATGTCCTCTGCTTGAATAGGAATAAAATAATGGACGATAGCATTCAGCTTTCTGCTTCCCTTTTTGGAACAAAAAGTCCTTATCACCTACAGCCTTCTACATGCAATGGTCCTGCCCCATGCCTCTGTTCTCTGCAGATGTCAAGATGTGCAAGTGTGCATGCAAGTCCTCATGTAAGAGAAGAAAAGAGCATAGAGGTGCTATCTTATCCTGTGTTTTACACAGCAATGTTGTCGTGGACCCTTATAATAATAACTAAATAGTTCTCCCCCACATTTTCTCTGCTCCACTGCCAGTGCTTGTAACACCCCTTTCTCATCSAAGGGTCTCAGTGCAGCAGCTGGCATGTAATAGCACATCGCTGCTGCTCATCCATGCATGTATGCATGTATATATATTTACACATTACCATCATATCTACTTGCTTGAGCCTGCTTTTGGTCATAGAGCCTTTAAACATTTTAAATCTCTCATTGCCATTGTGTTTTGTATGTTGTATGATATCACACAGGGTGATGCAATATCGTTGTGATATGCTTCCAACCTTCCTGAAAATCTATTTGTGATTTTTCTGTGTTCATTCAACACTCTTCATTATTCCTGTATGGATTGCAATCCTAGCAAAAACACATTATTTCAAATTATATGCATGCATATTTGCTTCTTTCAAGGGACTGGAAAAATCATAACAGTAGTGTTAAGCCATTTCATGGCACCACAACATATATGTGAAATAGAAAGCATCTCCGGTGAGCATCTCTTCTAAAAACCAAATGCACTGACCACCTTCAACCAAACTGAAATTGAAGTTTTTGGCAGCATTAGGGCCCTACAGAGTTTATGGATATATCTCCTGGAGGAGAGACACAAGTCCCTCCAAAGACTGAATGTATCTGTATCATTAGACTTGAGAGAATAGACACAGGAAAGATTAGGAGAAAAAGGCAGTGCTGGGAGTACAGGAGCATAACAAAATGTCCTTCTACAGGGAAACTTCTACAGTAACTTGCACCTTATCAGATTCAGGTAAATCTGAACCTAGGACACAAAGCCACAGGAGCACAGGCTTTATAAGTTTCACTGACAATGGAACTACCCAGAGTTTTTCTTTGCCACCCATCTATCCAGCTAGCCACAAGACATATGGTTATACTTTTGGAAAAGTTTGCATTTTTTTGTACTCTTAACACCCTGTAATTCTACCTTTAACTTGCCTTTTTCATAACATTAGTTTATGAACTACCTTTACAGATGAACTATTAGGAGTTCCAGGAAAAACAAAGACTGCAGAAGCAGCAGGTTAGTAGACAGATATCAATATGAAGTCCTGACAATGTGTTATTATTTGATTATAATACTGTAATCTTGGATTTGATTTTAAAGGTGTTTTTGCCATGAAATTCAGATCTGAGTGTGGGCTAGATTACTACTGAAGAATGGTAGTACATGGGGTTTGTGGTGGCCCCCTGCATAGGGGCAGACTGTTGCTTCCCATGAGCACTTGAACGTTGAACTTGGAGGCTGTGGGGCAGAGTAGGTTCTCCCTTAGACATATGGACAGTAGAGAGGTGGGGTGGGGAGACCCAGACCTCCAAACAGGAAAGTGAGAAAAAATGAAAGCTACACTGATGCAAGGAACATCTTCTGAGCAGTGGGACAGTAGGGTATGGTGTCTTTCAGTGCTTAAGTGTTGATGAGTAAATATGCAAGTCATATATTTAGTTAGGGAAAATGTGTTCTATATTAACCACAGCAACTTGTGTCTTTTTTATTTTTTCATTCATGTAACCTTACAGAAGAGTTCTAGAGTCCTTCCCAGCTTAGAACCTTTTTGATCCCTGAATCAAACCTTCTCTCCAGTGTGTGTATTAACGTTCTATCTGTGTATCAAATAAAAACGGAAAAATGTGATAGCTCTGAAGTTAAATAACCCACCTTTTTACAACTAACACAAATAAATCTCTTTAAAGATGCATTGCTACTTTTCTTGAGGGATAATTTAGACAATGTATCAAAAGGAAAATCAATAGTTTTTTCAATTACAAATAATTGCCTGTTTGACTCCTTTCCACTTTTTCTTTTTTATTTATTTTACCTTCAAAATATTTGTACTGAGAGGGTCTTCTGTCTCAAGTCTAAAGCAGTAGCGCTTTTAACACAGAAGTAGAAAAGCATCCCTGAAAACCTTACCAGTGATGGTTTCAAAGACTGTTCATACTCTGCGGAATGTAGCCAGAGATTCAGGAGATGGAGTGAGCTCATAGCATTCAAAAGACATACAATGAAAGCTGAAAGTGCCTGAAATCCCGAGCAGACATGTGTGGTGTCCCGTCTTTCCTAGTCCCTCACATTCTTGTTGATCTTATCTTCAGACATGCAGCTTTAGACTCTCAGTATCCACATCTAATTTAGATTTTAGGACTGCTGTAACTAAAAGTGTGATTTATTATTTAGTCATTAAACTAGTCTAACTTTGTGCATGGATATTCTTATGGTTATCTCTTTCTGTACTGCCAATCTGAGGTTGTATTTGGGGTAAGTATATCCAAGCCAGTTTTTAAATGAGTTAGTTGACTTACTGACAGGAGCATAGCTAGTGCTTAGTTTGGACTGTGCCAGTATATTTACCCAGGATCCTAGCCAGATTGTGGCTCTTGCTCCATTACGCTTTCGTAACTAGGCTGGATATGTCAATAGGAACTGCAATCACATTTTTGGTGTAAACGTATCATAAGATTAGTTAAAAGCATCCTTATACTATTTGCAGCTTGAATGCAGTCAATACTGACAAAAATGCCCAAAGACAATTTGGAACCAGTGTAAGACACTCACTATTCACTTCATTGAAGCTCAAAGACAAGCTCATCCACAAATGGTGCAGCTTTGCTCTTCTGAAACTCTCTGGGATTTCTGTCAGAGATGTTGTGGGGGGGGGACATAATCAACCCCATTTCCTATGGGAAGATCTCTCTTTGTATGCTTCCTTTGGGAGGGAGGGGAACAAAACCCATCAGTTTCTTGAGCCTTGGACTCACTGGCACTTTGTGTAGGTCCTGTCAGCCAGTGAATATAATAGCATTCATCTTGTATGGTAAAGGCTCAGTTTCTCTGAGGGGAAAAAGGGAGCAAATTTTTAAGCCTTAACATCTTGCATTTCCTGACTGTCCCTTTAAGCTTACATTTAGTTCTAATGAAGGATAAATAGTTTGTAGGGGCACATTCTTCTCACTTTCATGGAGAAAGGCATGTGGGATTGGGCAGCTAAGGAAATCTTAATGAAAATGCCCA
The DNA here is from genome assembly GCF_003343005.1 of Rhea americana. NCBI lineage: Eukaryota > Metazoa > Chordata > Aves > Rheiformes > Rheidae > Rhea > Rhea americana. The sequence goes on along the minus strand of NW_028187055.1, from coordinate 1,379,033 downwards.
AGATTTGAGAAGAAGACATTTCTTTGAGCATTCTTGTTATTTCTTCGCTCCCTGAAAAGTATTTGAAGTGGTAACAGGGAGACCACTGAAAGAGGATGGTGAATAGGAGGCAGAAGCTGTTACATGCTAAAAAGAGTATTTAATAATAGAGAACTACTGAGGGCCCTAGACTATCCTGAATGTGCACATTAATAACACCTTAAACAACTGTCAAACTAAAAGTGCTGAAAGAGGACAGAAAACAATCCATTTATCTCCTATTAAGATAAAGTTAAATTCTGCACTTCAAAGAATAGATCATAATATATATAGACTTCCTTGCAAATGCACAAGAGGTGAATCTGCCCATTCAAAACTAGATGTACTTTTATCATAAAGTAATAGTACCTTCTAGAGCTTTTATTTTTTTTCATAAAAATAAAAAATGTAACTAACAGCAGAAGTTGTAATAGTGCCAGTTCTGCAAAGCATTTAAGAATGTGCTCAAGTACTTCCCTATGCAACAAAGCCCATAGCACATGCTTTATCTTAAACATGTGCTCAACTCCCACTGAAAGCATCAATGTTTAAACATGTGTCTAAATGCTTTGCTGTACCAGAGCTCCGGGCACAATTCATTGCCCTTTGAAGCCAACGGGAATCTTTCCAGTCCTTTCAATAGGTATTCCATCAAGCAATAAATTTCAAATGTTAAATAATCAAACCAGTGAATAAAAAGAAATCTGTTAAAGGTAGTCACTGACTACATTCAAATAACAAATAAATATATAAAAAGCAGGATGTGGTCACAATTATTCCAGAAGCAGACATAAAGAGGGACAAGATTCACTTAATAAATTGTTTGTTCAGTTATTCATTCAGCATGTTCATTCTGCTAAGCTATAAACCTGTATTTACATAATTTTTGGTGTCTCAGTTAACTGTGGCCCTGATTCAACAAATTACTTAAACAGGTGTTTAGCTTTGTACATCTGCAAGTCCAAAAGTTAAAGTAGACCCCAAAGTGTTTAGAGCCTATCAAAACTGAGTCTAGAAGATGGCTTCACTATATTTCAGATCAATTTCCAAAAACAAACTACTATCCAGAGAAGGAGTAATATATACTAAATTTTATCAGCCTGTATCTTCTCATTATCTGGCATTATGAGAATCATTTGTGCCAAAGGAAAAGTCATAAAAGTGAACAAAAAGCAAACAAGAAAAACAGAGCATAGCACTCACTTGACTATACTTATTTTAATTTTTTAAATTGAAAACAGTATAAGAAATGATAAAAAGGCTACGGTTTGCTCATTTGGAAGTTTTGTCTTCTTTGAAATGAAAAAGTCATGTTCCATCAAAGGCAATGGACTAATTAAGAGTGTCAAACTACTGTTCTAGATGGCAGCAAATATAGTACAGGAAGATTAGAATTAAACATTTTTTGCAAACTGGTTGAAAYCAAACCTCAAGGTTTGCAGATTTGATACACACTTCTCAACCGCAGTATGCTTTTTTATTATAATATAAAAAGTCCTAATATGGCAGAAAATTTGTATCTTTGTGTTATAGCAATGCTTTTCCTGTCATATTACTTAACATCTATATCGCATTAGAAACCTACACAGTACCTTTATAAAATAAATTGACACATTACATTAGCCTTCAATATGATAATTTTACGTTCTTGACAGAGAAGGCATGACAACGACACACATAACTACTGCAAGGCTGAAGCAACGAGAGTCATGCTGATGTCTATTTTGTGAAGCTTCAGTCCCTGCTACTGCATCATTGTTGGCACCTGGGCCTTCCATGGGTAGACATAGTCCTCCCATCAGCTTATACTTTCTCTTCTTCCACATCCTGACAAAGACTGGACAAAATCTGCCCAAGTGGCCTGGCCAAAGCCGGCAGAACAACCCTCCCCATGCAGACTTCAGGATAAAAAGGGCAAAATTGATTAGATACATCGGGGGATTGCAGACTTCTGGCCAGTCAACTGCTACCTGGTAGCCTAAAGTAATGTAGAATATTGATCTCTAATTAATCATTATGTATATACACATTATAAACTAATTCTAGGTAAAATCTTAAGGGAATTAAATCATTCTTAGTGCACCAGAAGCACTTTCTACCTTCTAAGCCCATTACAAAGTCAGAGAAAGTAATCCTGGGAATGTTCCCTGTCATTCCCTATCAGCTGATTTGTGCCCAGAATACTYCCCTTTAACATTAACCCATTTAACAAGCAGGTTTACTATATGTACTCAGGAAAGGAATTGTCTAGCATGAGGGACAAGGGCTTGGGAAATTCATGGTATCTGTTGTGTGCACTGTGCTGTTAGCATGAGGTTGGCCAAGATAGTGTTCTATTTCAGTGCTGGACAGTGCTTCGACTTCTCTTGTCTATGAAATGAAATTGGGGACATGTAATTCGGAGAAGTGGTAATTCAGGGAGAACTACAAAGGTGAAGTGCGACATAAAGGCCAAGTCGTTTTATAATTGTTTTCTGACTAAAACAGAAGTAGAGTCTCAGTGACAGAGCATTACGGATACATTCACATAGATTATTATGTGGCATGCTAACATGGTGAGATGTTGCTAAAAGCAAACTAATAGTCCTAATCAGTCAACTATATTAACCTCACAAAACAGAACATAGTGAGTAGATATTGCCTTTCCTTTTGTATTTTGTTAGCAACCTGCTATTGCCGTCATAACACATTATGAGTAAAACTGCACTGCAGATAAAACATCTGTTTTGAATAAGCAGGTGTACGGCAATTTTAGAACCAAACCCGAAATTCCAATTAAAGGTTGCTCTTCTCATTTAACAAAAAAGTGTTACTGAACGTTAACCACAGTACAACAGTAGCATATGGATACGCACATTCCTCTGATAATCAGGAGTCACCTAATAAACAAGTGATTTCACAGCTTACACAAGTTATCAATTGGTTTTGCCTTTTCTCTTTCTAAATGATGGATTTTAACATAGTATATAACATCACGTTTTAAACAACTAGGAAAAGGATGCTGGACACTTTTTGTAGCCTGAAAACTGGTATTTCTAAGCCATTGCTGACCATTTCATTATGCCTAGCTACCTTTCCCATTTACATTGTGTTAACTTTTTCTTCAATTAATGAATCTTTCTGTTGATCCTAGCTTTATTAACAGCTGTTCTAAAATCAATGGAGGATTCTGCTGCTGCTATAAAGCATTTGGTTTCTCTCATCCAAATTGACAGGGGGAGAGAGTATTCTGCTCTGTTTAGACTTTTTGGTAATTAAATCTATTTCAGAAGAGTTACTTGCCTGTTTTACAAACATGATTAATAATACTGTTTCTTAGAAAATAATTAGGAGAATTCAGGGAAGTCAAATACTTTCCTCTGAATGTCATTTGGATCTAGAAGGTTAAGAAAATAAAGATCACAACCTGAAAAGCATGGATTGTAAAGCAGGAGGTTTTTTGTGTTCTTGAAAGAGAGTGAAACTTAAGGATAGCTGCAGTGAAGTGATCTTCCTTCAACCCTCTGGATTAACTTTACTGCAAAGTTTGTAAAACCTTGGCGATAAAGACAGTTGGCATAGAGTGATGAGGGGACCTCAGATATAGTTAAGTCTAGTGCTATGATAGACATGAAGTCCAGAAACTATAAAATATCCTTCCCCTTCTCATTCTATAACAACCTGAGATATTTCATACAAAGAGGCCAAATTCTCAAAAACTACAATGTACTTGTAGAAAAGAGGAGAAATGACGAGCTGAAGGTGCACTGATTACTTGTACCATAGACAGATAAACTTAAGCCATGAGCCTATCTCAGATGCTTCAGAGAAAGGCAAAACTGAATAAACAAAAAAGCTCTGAACAGTCAAGCTCTGAATCAATATATAGAAAAAGCTACTTAAAAATGGTCCAGCAGAAGACTTGTGTTATGTAATTATATCCTAATGTGATACAAGTAGACCCTCAAAAAAGTGCAGTATCTGTGGACCGGATTTAAAAACATAAAGCTTCACTGATAAATGTATTTTAACAATACCAGTAGATATGACATTGACCTTGTTGCCTAAGAGCTCCTACATCTGTCTTGTCTGGAGTAAATTCTCCTTTACATGTGTACGAAATGAATATATACCATTCAGCTGCTGGTTTAATAGAAGGTGTTATTCTTGCTGTGCTTGGTACTGTGTAAACACAGGAGCAAAACCTGATCTCTCTTTAAATATCTCACAAACTGTCATTATTTCTTTAACAGTTAAGCATCACTTTTTTGCATGAATAAGCTGAAAACATGTAGATTCAAAATACTGAGAATTATAGCTTGAAATGTAAGGACTGGTAGAATAGGGGAAAAGGATAAATGTTCCCGTTAACTACTTTACCATGTGCAAGGGAACAAAATAGAATGGAAATTACTTATCCAAAATGATATAGGGTGTGCCAGATTTTATGGCAAGACATAAGACTTGTGGCTATTATATGGTTATTCTCCTTTTATTGCTCTGAAACACAAGCAAATTAAGGATATGGAATATTTTGTTGGTATTTCAGTTATACTAGGTGATTCAGTTCAAAATACAGCCCACTTTTTTTTTTTTTTTAACTGTCATTTGACTGGATTTAGAAAAAATATTCTTTAGGATCAAAAGGTAAAAGAGTAGTTATAGCACCCAATATTAGCAAAGAATGAGTTGGGCTGCAAGTTACATAAGATTCTTAAGAAAATAGCGTGGTTGGCTTAGAGGCCTCCAGCTTTTTGAGCCTTTGGGGAGCACCTGGCTCATATACGCAAGCTTCTGTTCACACTGAAGAAGGATAGAAATGCTCAGTCCAGAGATGAAAGCCAGGGTTTGTTTGTCTCCAAGTGCTGCCACTCAGCAGCTCCCGAGTGCCTACTTCGGAGTCCAGCTTGGGGCTGAGCAGCATCTGCCCATGCCTCAGAGGCAAAGTTTCAGTCAGAAGGAATTCAGTCGTCCTATCTTGGTGTGGGCAACTCATGAAAGGCAAAGTGGGTTGCCTTTATGTAGGACCTGGACAGGAGGGCTGCATGCATGTTGGGTACTCAGAATCACAGAATCACAGAATAACAGAGTGGTTGAGGTTGGAAGGAATCTCTGGAGATCATCTAGTCCAACCCCTCTGCTCAAGCAGGGTCACCTAGAGCATGTTGCACAGGATCGCATCCAGGCAGGTTTTGAGTATCTCCAGAGAAGGAAACTCCACAACTTCTCTGGGCAACCTGTTCCAGTGCTCCGTCACTCCCACAGGAAAGAAGTTCTTCCTTATTTTCAGAAGGAACATCCTGTGTTTCAGTTTGTGCCCATTGCCTCTTGTTCTGTTGCTGGGCACCACTGAAAAGAGTCCAGCCCCATCCTCTTGACACCGTCCCTTAAGGTATTTGCATATGTTGATAAGATCACCTCTCAGTCTTCTCTTCTCCAGGCTAAACAGTCCCAGCTCTCTCGGCCTTTTCTCATAAGAGAGATGCTCCAGCCCTCTGATCATCCTCATAGCCCTATGCTGCACTCTCTCCAGTAGCTCCATGTCTCTCTTGTACTGGGGAGCCCAGAACTGGACACAGTACTCGAGATGAGGCCTCACCAGGGCTGAGTAGAGGGGGCAGGATCCAGTCCCAGTGGAGGGATTTTCAAAGTTTTCTGAATCTTGCAAATTAAAAAAATAGAGGGAAGGCTTTGCCAGCCCATGAACTCCAGGAGTTTACCATTCAATTTTTGGTACAATGTAGTTAATATTGCAAAGGCTGGGAAGCGCAGAGGTAAGTTCTTCTGTTAACAGCCATTGAAGACAATTACCAAAATTTTCTCAGGGTGAATTTTCAGCCATACTGACTTTTTTCCTGCAATCTATTTGTATTTCTATCATAATCTAGTGCTGTTAAAAATCCCAGCTATACTGAATACTGCTATTGTTATAATACACAAACAGTATGGGTTATTTTAATGGACATATTGCCTTAAACTGAATTTTCACCATCTGTTCTGCCCCTAATTTTGAATGCAAAAAGAACATATTTCACAATTACATCTGTAAGTAATGATATAAGTAATTTAAATGCATGTATATGTGCACACAATGCAGCAGACATCTGGGATTTTTTTTTCTTTCAGGCACAAATCAAGGGGAAAAATCTATTAACTCCCCAAAAAGCACTTCCCCCCCTTCCCTTCTTGTTCCCCCATCCAGTGAAGCCATTTCATTGCAAGCATAGTCTTTCCAATAAGCCAATTTTGCTGTACCTAGGAGTTCAAACTAAAGCATAAACTCATTTTTACAATGCTTCTCTTGTCTTCATCCAAATCCCCCCTGGCTTGAATGACAGTTTGGCAGATGCAAGGCATTAGATCAATCAGTTTCAATAGATGTTCAGGAGGAGACAGGTCAGGCTGTGTGGGCCAGTTTGTGTGTGTTTCTAGCTCTTCTTTCATGCCTGCCTTTTTAGTCAGGCTTTTGCAGAAGAACCCTCCTGCAGGAGGAACTGTGCACTAGGTGGGATGCAAGCTGCATGGTGGGACACTGGGGCTCCTGAGGCCAGAAGAGTAGCACACACTGGTGTGAATACCTTAACTGCAGTTTTGTGGTATGCTGCAACATATAGACATACAGACAATAGAGTGAGGAGAATGTTTGGCTTCTACTGCAAATGCCCATTTTCAGAAGCTGTGGTGATTTCATTACTGCTGGTACAGTAAATATCATGAGAGGAGAATTTTGTCACTCAAGTCACATTATTTACTACAGCTAAATATTGATCAAATTCATTGACTCTTTGCAAAGAGAACTTTGAAATTAAAATTTGAGATATATAGAAGAAATTTGCTTCTTGAAGATGATATTTAGATAAAAGTTGATTTCATTTCCTCTAAAGAAAATCACAAAACCTGAAAAAGTTGAATGAGTTTCCAAGGGCACTAGAGTCCTTCATATATGTTTACTGATGRTTGAGTTTAGCAGATCTCCATGTATCTGCTGACACTCCATGCTTTTCACCTCAACTAAAAAACAGAACTGAAATACCAAAGTACTGCAAAAAACAAAGAAGAGAGGTTATTATAAGTTCCTAGACAATATWTTTTAACAAGGAGTTTATTCCCATTGCTTAGTCCAAATTGTTAATGGGGATTAGAAAGTCTTATTATTTTCTGTGTTATCACTGCCTTTCTATACTGGTGCACATTTACTACTACTAGCTTTTTGCAATCTATGAAACAGATAACAGCAGTGCATTTGCATGGGCCTTATATTGTAGTTTGATAGTGTTCTCTATAATTGTGCCCTTTAGACCATACTACATTTCTTACTTTTTAACTGATAACATCTTTTTTATTGTAAAGAGGTGATAGCTGGAAACAATGAAATGCTGATTTATGACAACTGTCCCTAAAAGCTTACAGAGTTGAGAATGATGGAAGCAAATTATCAGTGAATATTTAGGTAAGGTGAGTGGAGTCATGCATTAGGAAAATTGGAACTGTGTTGAATATATTAGACATTCAGATTTTCTTATTGGTTCATTTTAGCAACTGACTCTTCATAGGAGTTGGGTGATTATGTATTTAACCACACAGAAGATGCAGTCAGACAATAGCTAGCCAGTTATTGCTATACCAGGGAAGGAAGCAACCTCCCTCAAGAAAAAATGCCAGGGCTAGTTTCTTTGGTAGTGTTTTGATCACTATAAGGTGTCACGGTCTGGTCAGTACAAAGGTGATGGAGAGCATGTATGCACAAAGCGTTCTCTGTCTCTCCATCAGTTTGGATATTAGGATAATAGCCTTTAGGATAATAGTTGGCTGCAGGTCTCAGACATGTACCAACATGAGAGAAAGGAAAGATCCCCTGAACTGAAATGAGGGCTATAGGTTGCTGTAGAAAATWATTTTTTAAAATGACTGAACAGAGGAACTTGCAGGGCAAGAAACCCCAGATTATAAATACATCAGTCACAGCATGAAAACATTCTTTATCCTAATGCTACAAAGAGAGAAGAAGAAACTGTTTTATAAGACTGTTGAATAACCCATAAAATTATTAAGGCTGGGATGAAAAACATAAATGAAAGTATAAGTGCCAAGGGTTTGCCTCCTACTTGTAGCAGTGGATGGTATTTCTATGCAGCACACTTAAGTTAACCAACAAAACCCTAGCTTTTAGTTTCTAACCACTGAAGATAGACTGTTTCAAAGAGCTGAAGAATTAGTTTTGCTGAGAGAGGGCAGCGGCTGTACTCCTCACTGAACACCTATATCTGGCTTATTTCTTTGACCTGTTCAGATGGGTGTATATGAATGGTCTCTAAAAGCAAATCTCTTCAGCAGAAAGTGGTAAAGGCATCCTTTGTGAGAGATAATGAGTACAAGAAGTAAAAGCCATATGAATTAACAGAAAAATAAGATAGAAAAGTAGCATATAAACAAATAAACCCCCCAAAAAAAAAAAAAA
>NW_028187055.1:1239066-1370512 GCF_003343005.1 Rhea americana | reverse complement strand
AAAAAAAAAAAAAAGGAAATAAAAATAATGACAGTAGAAAGCCGAAATATAAGAAGGTGGAGTACATTAAATTCTCTCATGTAACTTTAATGCTAGTTTGGGATTCAAAATCAAGGCCATAAGAATCAAATACAATTGCATTAGTTTGCTAATTAAACAACTACTGCAAACACCTAATATAAACAAGTGCAAAAATTAAACAAGACAATGGGAGGAAAATGGTATCTTAAAATGGAAGGATATTGTAATAGAAATTGGCTACCTGAACATTTTCAGCCTCTTGGAGAGACAGGTAGACTCCAACTCAGGTCACAGAACAAATTGTCCTGGACCCACTCACTAAAATGGATCATATAAAAATTCAGGATCCAAAAGATTTTTGATGTTCTGAGACTGAAATCCAGCTTTGATCTGAAATTGTGGTTCAGACCCTTTCTCAGTGACGTCTTCATTGCCTAGCTTTATCAGTCTTTCATGTCTGTTAATATTCTTAAGTACATAACCTCTAAACAGAGAGATACGCTGGAGGAGGAGGGGGAGGAGAAGATTTTGTTTAAAAAATACAGAACTGGGAATATAAAAGAATAAAACCCAGCTATTTCTTTTAGTATTAATTATCTATAGAATGAAACCTCTATGGCAGATGTGCCAGCCAACTCTCTCATCATCAGTTTCAAGACTTCAATCAGTGGATGACTCACAGTTAGTGAAAGAAAAATTGTTTCAGCTACACAAGGAGAGCATAAATATTATGTTTCAGTTGGTATCATAATTAACTGCATGCTTCAGATATTTCTTTCATGTCTGCTTTCACAATAGGTAATATAATTTACCGTTAATAGGATTAAAATGTCTTTAAAAAAAGTAAATACTTCATTGGTTTAAGAACATTTTCTGTTTGTTTTGTACTGATACATATATGGCTACAGGCGCAGTATTTATACCTCAGCACAGAAAATAATGAAGGAATTTGAGATAATATGTATAGACCAGAAGCAAGTGTATTTTTCTGTCTTTCTTGAGATAAAAATAAAAAATTCCTTTCTCTCAATTTCTCAAAAAAGGACTGTAAAGTTCCAGATCATGTTCATTTTTTAAACATTTCATTCCAAGAAAAAATCCCTAAACACTGCAGCTTCAAGATGTTTGCTCTGGGGACTTAATAATAGCAATGCAGAAACTCTAAAATTCAGTAGTGCAGTAGTGCCCTTTTTGCACAACTTTTTGAATTGAGAGCTGAAAATGAACAACTCTGCCAACTCTTTAAGGAAAAGGACTTCTGTCATATGGAATGTCAGCTACTTCCAATTCTGACGTCTAAATATACAYCTGTCTAGGAAGCTGAACTGGAAAAATAGAGGCAGGTAAGACAAAGAAAAGAAATGGAAGGGTGAAAAAATATTAAGATCATAATTAGTGGCATATGCTTTAGATCTCAGAACTCAGCTTATAGATAGATGAATGTTCAACAGGGAATTCTTCTTGAATTTAGGTTCAAAGATATTTTTCTAGTATAATTATAACTGGTTTGATTTTTGCTCATTTTACCAGATTATTTACTAATTTAAAGTTGTCATCTCGAATGGAATTTGTCTGACTGATATCAGGGTAAGCAAAGTGAAAATTACATCTTAAATACCAGTAGCCTATATAATGTGTAGTGTTCCTTATAGGTAAAAGGAATTTTTATTATGTAGGTGGCATCATTAGATTTGTCAGTTTGTTAGTATAGATATCTGCTTGGAAGAGATTTGGTCTCCCTATTCACTCAGCAAATAGAATTTGGCATAAACATTTGGATGTACTCACTTAACTGCTGATCCATCTATTGAAGTTTCATTAGGGAGCCATGTGCATTTGCAAAGGATGAATGGTTTCATTAGCACTGAGACTAATAAACTTATAAAAGTTAATAATGTGAATATGTTTGATTTGGAATTATGCACATAGACATTAAGAACCACAAAAAGGCATGCTTAATAATGCCCAGCTTTTTCTAGACTTAAACAGCTGAGGAATTTTTGGCTTTTCTAAGACCTTTTAACAAAAAAGCATATTGATTTCTTTTACATGTGGTCCCATGATATTATCAACAGGTTCTTGTATTACACCACAACTTTGAACTAAAAGCACAAATTTTAATCTCTCTAAACATTATTTCCACTTATTGATGTAGGCACTTGTATTCCTAATTATGGCATTTTTGTCATTAATAGATCAAGATAAGTGTATCAAAATTGTATTATAGTCAAAGCGTGTCCATTCTGAAGTGTCTTTAAAGGCAGTGAGGTCACAGATAGTCTTACTATAGTCCTTTTCTTGAAGACTCCCAGAAAACTCTCTACAGTAAGACTACTTCCACGTTCAAACGTCACAACCAAACACAACCTGGCTGTTGCATCAGTACTTGGACAAACTTCGTTCTTAGCATGTAAGTCAAGTAGCACACTGATGCCATTTTTCTTCATCATCATCATAAAAAGGAAACCTGTTTAGTTTTCTTCTCTCCCTAGCCTGCTTTTCTAATACCAGGGTTACCTGATTACCTCACCCCACTCCATTATCTGCATTCTGATTTCCATCTCTGAATATTCATGATGAGGTCTGAATAATCAGCTCTCACCCTAGGAGCCTGACTCGGCAGCTGATTCATAATGGTTATCTCTCAAACTTCTAGACATATACCCTTCTCTTTCTTTTAAATATATAAAATTAATTCACAATTATTGAAGTTACCTGATTAGAGAGGGAAAGTAATGAAATATGGTGCATAAAACTCTATGCTAATTCTACAGCTGGCGGCAGCACAGCTGTGTCAGTGCAGGTCAGTGCTATGATGGCTATCCTGTTTTCAGGTCCTCACTTTACTACTGGATCTAGTTCATAGGTCCCTGAGCCCTGTGCAAATTCAGTGAAAAGACAGCCTAAATCTTTTTATCTGTCCTCCTCCAAAAAGAACTGGCAGGGCTAGTCTCAAGGAGAATGGCCCTTCCCAGATCTACAGCAATACAACCGCGTAAGTCAGTCTTGCTACCTACCCTCCCACCTCCTTGGAGAGACTAGCAGTAATTACACCAATTCCTATATGGGTATCTGTCCCCTTTCATTAGGATCTGGAGTGAGACCACATCAGCTTGTATCACAGAGAGAGAGCTCATTCAGAGAGAAACAAATGACAAGCACAAGCAACTGGCTGGCTCTGAATCAATGACGTATAGTTAGAGACTCTCTGTATTGCCAATAACTTGAGTCACCATCTATTTCCTTTCATCACTTTCATTCTATTAGAGGGAGAACTCATCTATGACAAATCTTTCAGGGGCTCCATTCTTAGACTTAACTAATAGCAGGGTTGCAGCTGCAGGAATTATAAATACATCTGGTTTTGTGCTGCCTGTTACAACACTGTATCTATTATGATGATCTGACATACATCCTAACATCTCCTTCAGGTGCTGGCACATCATTTACAATAATCTCAGGTAACTGATGTTGTGACACCTCTCCTGCATGTGTGCTAGATTCCTGTTAAATGACCATAAAGTRAGCTAGTAAAGGCAAACATCATTGGAAAAGAGCAAGACCAAATTCAGACCTTCTGTAAGCGGATGAAACTCCACAGACATGACATATTGCAGCTTGCAGGACAAGATGGGGATTTGACCTGCAGTGGTATGTGTTCTTTTCATATAATTTTTCCCAGCTAGAGGAAAGCCAATACTCCCACCCCACTGTAATTAATAGAAAGTATTACACTGGGCTGAATGGCTGTCGTCTAAATTATCCCCCCAACTCCGCATTACTTGCCACCATGAAGCAGTAGTTATGTAGGGTATTGTGTGAAACAAGACATACGGTGAGAAAATCTGGGGTCAGTTCAAAAACGAAGCCAAAAAATTACTGAACTAAAGTTTCACTTTGGACTGAATGGAATGTGAAATGCTTCCCCTAAAATTAACAACAGGAAAAATGTCATTGTATTCACTGACTTGACCCATGGCTAAAGGCTTTATTTCAGATATGAAAGGCCTAAACTAGCCAAAACTGGAAAACAAATTAGGGTGGTTTCCTTCTTTCTAAAAGGTCTTGAAAGTCGAAAGATATATGAAAAGTCCAAGGACCAGCAGATCCAAGATAAATTCCCTCCTTTGTTGAGGCAATCCCCCAGCTCCAACCCCCATTTGGGTATGTGCGCTCCCACACTGTCCCCTTGACACTGTTCCACTTCATAAGAATAAATAGACTAGTGAGTCTAATTTGAAAAATAAACAAGTTTTTGGCACACGAGCTCTTTCTTCAAGACCTGAAGAAGGGCTTGTGTGTCTGAAAGCACATCTTGGGGTGTTTTTCCACCCTGACACCTGTGGAATATCCTCTATTTTGGCAGCAGAGGGAGGAGGGAGATCCCACGTCTCCCACAGTAAGGCAACTGTTCTGGCCTCTTTGGCATCTCAGCGAAGGACGCATGAAGGGCCCGGCTCTAAATTCACTGCTGCTTCTGGCACAGCGGTAAATCAATCCTCCTCCAAGAAAAGAAGAAAAAGATTTCCATACCTAAGTACTTGGTTAGTGCAAGTTAAGCTTGCCATGCTGTATAGGGATAAATTAAGTACTGCTTTTTGATAATTTGCAACTCACTTCAAATAATAACAATAATAATGRTAAAAAATTCACAAACTGTAAACTGTATGGGCTCCCTCAGAGTGAAGTTTGTGTTCACAGGAACTGGTAAATGCTAGTTCATATGTGTATGAACTACACATATTAACAGGTATGGTTAGAAACCCAAGACACCCTCCCTCTCTTTCAGAAACAGTGCCTGTCACTTCTGGTGGGCAAACAGCAGCAGCCCAGAGCACCAGGCAGTGCTGGAGACAAAGGTGGGGAGTGCAGGCCGGTGTGAAGATGGGGGCCAAAGAAAGGCACTACCTACCTGCCAAGCTGAATATCGACGCTATGGGTCCTGGCAAAAGATTCAGCAATATCTGGAGGGTGTCTTGGTTGGGGCAGTTTTTAACAGTGGATCTGGGAATAGGCTGTGATCTTAGTAGTAGTTTATCAAATCAACCTTGGGAGAGTCTTGTTTAAGTGTTTTCAGAAATTCCTGGCATTAATGGAATCCTTTTTGTACCTGAGACTCTTCAGGGCTCACAGTTCAGGGGAATTATAGCAGATTTTCATAATGGTTACAAAAGCCCTATTCCCATCACAAGGCAGCTTCTCTAACAAATCACACCTCCCTTACCCAAAGGTAGCCCTCCATAAAACAATTGTAAATCTATTTTTCATTCATTAAATTTGTATTTTCCTTTATCTTGTTCTCAGAAACAGAACAGATTTAGATGAAGCATTAAAAGCTCAACYGCCCCAAAGTCTCCCAAAATATTCTCCACAAGAAAGGCAGCTGATGTAGTGCTTTTYAGCATAAACAGTTAAAAGTAGAGCAAAATTGTAAGCAATCAAACCAGAGTTTTTAATGGGAAGTATTGGGCAAGTTTTGCAGTAGGCAGCTTTTTCAGRTCTATCAATAATACAGTTAAATATAAATTGACAGATGATACTTTCAGAATCATGTTATTAACAAGCGAATTCAACAGAGTGAGATCATACAGAAAAAGCTCTACTTTAAGTGTGTTTATGAAATCACCTGTATTTTTCTTTACCATATTTCTAATTCAGCATGTTGCCACTTTAGTATACCTCAGAAATTCTCAGATAGATTTATACCACATTRCATGTGAACTGTGAGGAAAGGTGACATCAGTGTTTATGGGCAAAATCCTGCCACAGATATGTGTGTGATTGCTGTTGATTTTCGCAGAGTTTCACGTGTATAACTGAGAGCAGGATCTAGTTCTTAATCGGGTGACATTTCTTCTGTACGGCACAGCAGATTAATAATAAAATGGCATCTCTTCATTTCTGCATGCAATTTTTTTTTTGAAAGAAATAACTGCTATGTCTTTGGATCAGGTGTTAATTATTCCCAGTAAGGTTTGGTGGGTAACTAGTGATGCAGATATCAAACCACCCACTCTCTTTGTAGATGAAGGGAAAGTATCAGGAGGATTTCTGCTGAAGTATTCATCACATCTCAAGTCTCAAATTGTCCAAACCATTCAATTATAACACTTCACTCAATGCATGTCAGCGTGTCTGGCACTGTGTTTCAGGAATGAGTTGAGCTGAATTTCTCAAAGAGGCAGACGTTGCCTTGTCCCCTTGAGGGACAACAGAAATAGAGTCTATTGGCTCAAAGTTGAGACCCATTCCTGGATTAGTACATGGGAACTATGGGAACTATTACTGCTCTTTAACTTTGTAGCCTCCAGACTCAGTTCACAAATACATATGTAAAAGGCTGAGATTTCCTGTGGTAACAGCACAGGCACAGTATTTGCCACTGAATAAGTAGGTAAAACACTGAAACAGTGATGACATGATAAACAGACTCTAGGGATGTGGGTCCCTATCAATACAGATCTAACCTTATCCTCACCATCATCTCTCTATATCAGTAAATGGAAGCAATGCCCAAAAGAGGAGAAGAAATCCTTTGAGCCTTTAGAGGGCTATGTGTGATTTTGTTGTTAACTGCAGAGATACAATACATCACTGTCAGAAAGCAGTAACCCTGGATTATGGTCACTGAGAGTAAAGAAAGCCTTTCAGAGGGACATGACGGACACCAAGCCTATTATGTGGTAGAAAGGAGAAAGAGAGACCAGAGAACTTTCTAACCAAACAGAGAGAGCATGTGAGCAGGTATCTCCCTGAGCTCTSTGGGTTCCCTTTCTGCACTAGCATGGATTGTACATGTTCCTAGAGGAATGAAAAGGCTGCTCACCGGATATTTAGTGTTAATGTTCAATTTGGTGTATCAATAGAGTTCTGCTTGCACAGGCTATAATGAGCTCAAGATCATAAAGCTCTTCTCAACAACCCTGTTTAACTTGAAATGTATCTCAGATGATTCAGGYTCCTCTTTACTCTCACTTCAGTCTGTTTTGACCTGAAGCTGTGGAATGACATTGGGGAAAATTAGCAAGGTCAGTAAATACCATTCAGGATAACATTTCTAGACCTCTCAGCAGAATTCAGCCAATATCAGAGTCAGTTTCTGGTCATGTTTCTGTGACATCCTCCTTATTTTTAATGGGAATCCTAATGGCAGAAGTATTTTGGCTATCAAAAATAAAGGGCAACAAATTGTTTTCAGAAGGCCTTTTGTCAGCAGACAAATAAGCTAATGTAAAGGAAGTTAGTGCTAACAAGGGCTTTTTTCTGATGCACCCATTATATTAACCCAGTCTGTAAAGAGGAAGACTGAGCTTTTCAGGAAAGTGCTAAGTCAAGCACAGAAACACATGAATGTATCTGCCCAACTTCTGAAACAAAGTATGCATACATCTGGTCTCTGGTGTGAGCAGGGGAGTTCGGATCTGCCTGCCCATGCCTGCACAGATGAGTCCTAAGTGACTTAGGAGCACATATTCCTTTAAAGCAAATTCCCACCCAGTAACTCCAATTACATTAATATTTATTCACAGACTCTGTAGAACCAGTAGGCAATTTAACCTAGTTGTCGGGCTGTATGCAAAATGGTCCCTAACACTAAGATAGCATTTGCTAGCACACAGTTGTGCTACTGGGGAACTCAGTATGCCAGATTCACCAGCATGAATAACTGAAATGGTATTTTTTTAATTAGGAAGAAAAACAGAAGACAATAGACATCTGAGGGGAGCTTTGTTGAGAGCTAAATTGATGATGAAAAGCTTTCAGTTTTTGAAACCGTTCAATAKCCAGGTGTTTTCTAGTGTGGTTCTTTAGTGCATTTCACTGCAATGTGTCAGTATTACTTAGCACTATCACATTTACATCAAGTCAAATGCTGTAATGCAAAGAATATCACCATAAGGAATGAAATATGTCAGCCTGCATGCAGGGATTTTTTGGGAAATATTTGCCTTTCAAAAATCCTGCAGCTTTCATATAAATTCTGCTCACATGTTTGCTACCCTAAAATTCACAGGTAATTACAATGGGATGAATAATCCACATTAATCAGGTAAGCAGGTATTTGAGATCCAGCACATCTCCTATCAGACAATGCACATGAAAATACAGTAATTGAAGCTGCTGAGAGAATTCCCCACTGACAATGTCTATGTAAATCCACTAAAAAGAATAATTCTACGATTATGTAAAATTTGCACAAGTCCTTTTATCTTTAAAAGAATGCTGCACCCTATTTCGCTTAGCACACCAATCTGAAGGCCCACAGAGTAAGAAGCGTATTGTCACAGAACCTGATCCAACAGAATTCACAGAGTGTCAAAGCATCGCCGGTGTAATGCTGGTGACTACCATTTAGTCCAGCTGTCATCTTCCTGCAGAAAACTCCTCTGAATTAATATAGCACATCTCTACTGGGCTTACTGTCCCCTAAAAATCTAAAAATCTATATCTTTCTCTACCCCTCTTATGCTCCACATCTCAGTATTTCACACTGCATTCTTCTTCTTTTTCTTTCTTTCTTTTTTTTCTTTTTTTTTTTTTTTTACCTTAACAACTGTTTTACCTTAACAACTTCCTCTCCGTATTTTTGGTTACTTTTCTAAGTCCAGAATCTATCTTACTTAGTCAGCCTGACTCAACTCGCAAAAGGACTTAGATGACATAGAAGGTGTAGCACATTGCAACATTAATCTGGTAGGCTGCCTGGCCCCCTAACAGAGTCCACCTGACATGGTAAATTGCCAGTAAGGAGTGATAAACACCTTGAAATGGAACCACAAAAAAACAGCAGATGAGTTAGGAGCTCCCAATAGGAAAAATGCCACAGGGAAGAACACTTAAAGGGATATTTCTCCAAATTAGTATGCTAAATTTGAAGCTCGTGACTGTCCTTTACCGGCACTTGTGGCCCTTCTTAGCTAGGAGCAGAGGTCTTTTACCAAACTCCTGAGCCATCAGTTTACTTGTGCAAAACTGGAGATGTGGATGGGCTTCCCTCACTGCCTGAAGGTACCTCCACTTCTCATTTCTCAAGTGAACACGGCTGTCACCTGGGTGTCCATGTCCTCTTGCTATGCTTTGTGAGGTGAATTTGAAAATTTGGTAGGTCACAGAGAGTTATTTGGTCCCCTGGACTTTAGAACATGAGTTTCCCAGGCAGTGAAACCTGGTTTTCTGCCCTGTTTCTGCAAACAGCCGTACAATGTGTTTAAATTAAATTATATTCCCCTCCCTTTTGCTCTGTGTGCCATAACCACAGGCTTTGGGGACATGCACTCTTATTCTGGTTCAGGAGGAATGAGAATGACCAATGCATCATGCTACAGACCCAAGGAGCTTCCAAGTTTAGGCAGTGGTTGAACAGGAATATTGAGGATCTAAATGTTAAGAGCCTGCAGAAGCAGTGAGATGGTAAATTCTTTGGTGGCTAAAGTAGGCTGCCATGCCCCTGGAAACAGCATGCGATACAGGAGCAAAGGTGGCACAGCTGGATCTAAGCTGAAAAGACAGGTAAATGGAAAGCCAGTCCAAAATTGTCTTTCCCTGCCTGGCACCTACCATGATGGAGCTAAGCTCAGAAGAGTTTGCATCCTTAGGACCACACAAATCTATTGCCACTGCTACTGCAATTCCTTGCAAAGAAGGCAGGAAAGAAGCAGGGCCATGCTTCCCTCTCAAAATTACTTTTCCAAAAGAGCTGTCTGCAGCAAGAGAAGCATGTTGCCTCTTCTTTGAGTCTGGGACAACAGTTTATTCAGCCTCAGGAGACTGTGCCAAGTAAATTAAATTTAAAACAAATACAACAAATCACAAGTTAGTTAAAGGCACACGAATGTGCCTACAGAGACTCTCACTCAACACCCTAAACTTGCCATATTAATATATGACCTTGCTATAACAGTACATATCCCTTAGTGAATGTCACATGAACTTGCACTGGTGATCATCCAATACACTCTGGATATATTGTGTGTGCTATAGTGTGAAGTATTAACTAGACTAGATCCTCATAATGGCCCACTCCTGCATTTCTTTAAACAAATATGAAAATATTTCAGCAATGTTCCACTATTGACACGTAACAAATTAAAAATGCAAGCAATGAGGGGCAATAAATCATMTCTCTCCTTCATATGTTTTTAACTTAACCATCTTGGCTGCAAATTATCATAAAAAATATGACGATAGGGAGAAACTCCTGTGATGTCATGGTAGCTAATGTTTCTTTGGTTAAAAGCAGGAGCACTGTCCTAGATGTACATTGGAAAGTATTAAGATATATACTTCATCACACTGCAGGTTTGTCAAGAAAAGAGGAAAAAAGAAAGAGTGAGGTACATGTATTATTCTTGGAAAGACTAYTTGGTGTGACATAAGGTGTTCAATGATATGAACCAAAATGGCTGAATCAGGCCAGAGAGAAGGAAYCTGATTCATGTCTCTAGCGGCAAGTTCATGCATTGTCAGGGTCCAGATTTTCACACTGAGCTTCAGCTCAATGCTAGCTGGAGTAGAAAAGAAAAAAAATCCTGAAAAAGTGTGCAGTTTATAATGGGGCTATCTTACCTACCTTTCACAAGGGCCTTGCTGCTGGGGTGTTGTAATATAATAGCAGCATTGATGACTTCTCCAGCTTCAGGTCTCTGAATGAAGTATATGTAGTGACATATCACTGCAGCAAGGCTTGAAGGATATGAGGACTGTGATAACCCGGTGTCCAATGTCTATTCTCTCGGGGCATTGCAGACCATGCTGTGCACTCGCTGCAATGCCGTCCACACGCTCTCGGAAACAATGGTCAGGTCTGTCACAGCCAGAAAAGCCCACCAAGACCAGCAGTGGCTAAATCATAGCAAAACAAAATAGATTCAGCATAAATTTTTGAAAATTTTCCTTTATTCCCTTTTTTTTCTTTCTTTTCTCTCCCTGTTTCCTACTCTTCTGCAGCCCATGCCTTTTCATCTTCCAGCCAGCTACAGAGATCCTCTGGGAAAGGGAATGTTTCCACACACACAACACCTGCTTCCCTTTTCCCTGCAACAAATAAATACCCTCCAGCCCTTCAGATTACTTTAGAATCACTAAGCATGGTTTAGATTTTAACCAGGTGATGTATATTTAAAGGATTTCTTAGGTAAAGTTTGCATGCGTGTGTGCATGCATGTGTATTTGTGTGAATGCAAGTATTTCTGCCTGATGCCCCGGACAAAGCCATCTCTGCATCATTTGGTTAGCAGCTTCCCTGAAATGACTGCAATGCCCCTGAAGTGCTCAGGCAGCATAAAATCCTCATATCACAGATGGAACGATTCTGAGGCAGGAGCAGATCCTTGGGTGTGTGTAGGCCCTCCTTCTGGGCCTAATTCAGATCAATAGTCAAAACTACTGGACCTATTAATAATATCAGACTGGGAAAAAATTGTTTAGCTTCTATAACGATAGTCAAGTCTCTGTCAGTATTATGTCTCTTATCAGGCGTTGCTGAGTGAAAACATTCCGAGTTTTGTTCTGTGTTTGCTAGCCTACTTTTTGACACTAATTTCCACTTATAATTCTCTTGCCCTGAGTACTTCCAGAATCCTTTCGCAGGGACTCATCCATGAGGATACTTACTTGCATCTTTACTGCTTTTAAATTTCAGCTTTTCCTTTTACTCTGCTCTATTTCCATATGTCATTTTCCTTTTCTGCCTGTCTGGGAGTTGCTGTACCTAACTCTGTAAAGCATTATCTCTCCATCTCTCTAAAGTGTTTTGTGGTACTTTGTGTGAAGGATGGCATATAAAAATAAATTGTATTGCACTGTATTTTTGGACTGGCATCTAATCTTTACCGAGCTCATTCAGCCCATTTCTGAAAAACATTGGATCTTAAAGACTCTTCTGATCCAATGAATCTTGATGACTTTTCTGATCCTAGAAAAAGACTCCCTAATTTTCAAGTCATCTCCTGACACTAACACTGAGATAGGAGTCAGGAGAGTTGCTTGAAAAATAGGGTTTGGCAGAAAAATATTCCTGGAACTCTTCCTCGTCTATCGTGTGTCTTTAGCTCACCTCTGCCCTGCACCCCACATTTTACTTGCAAATGTCCACCAGGATGAGTGCTATGGGGGTGGGGGAAAGCAGGATGATGGTGTACTGCACTCCGAGTGAAACAATCCAACAGCTTGCTTATGCATCTATTTGGCTTAGGATGGAAAATTAGAACAGCTTTAATCTGCTAGCAGCATCAAGCAGGGAAGCACTCCCTGGAGTGAAAGCGTTAGGAGTATCACAGCAGGGGCTGATGAGAGGCAGCCTGCTGTGGTGTCACAGCAAGGCGGTTGCACTTGATGTACAGAAAGCTGGGGTGCTAAGGAGGACCCAGGTGACCAGATTGGAAAGGACACAGGGAGAAGGAACTGTAGTATTTTTGCTGGGCTCTTCTGCAATAGGAAAATGCTTTCAAAGGTGCATTTCCATATTACTGTCTTTGCTTGCCCTTCCTCACCTCTTACACAGTGTCCTAACAGAAATGTGATATCCACCTTACAAACTGCAATGCATGTGGGTCCTCCTACTCCACATGCTGCCCCATTGGGTATAGCCATGGCTATGTCTATGCAGAATCTTTTTATATGAGCTGTGTTGTGGTCAGGATTTGTCCTGAAATTGGAAAATTTACATAGCAGCAGCTGTACCTTTGCATTTTTTATGCAAAAAACAAATATACTTGCTTTCTACTAAATAATTCTATTCATAGGAATGAAAGAGCAAACCCTGAGCTGCTATGGCTGGTATGGAATAGAGATCTTCCTTGCTTTCCTTGAGACTCGTTGAAATTTTCAGGACTCTCCAAATAGCTAGGCACTTGGGGAGAATGTTTAGCTTGTTGCCTTCTTTAAAAGTAGCCAGTTTGAGGAATATGACCTCCTGGAAGGACCTCCTGCAGAACTTGCTTGTTGCATTTGTTCTTCAGCACACACAGAATGATCATACCTGCTGGTCAATGCACCCTGGAAATTACCCCTTCCCTCAACTGCAAATGTGCTTAATCTTGCCCCAGTTTGAAGCTTGGCTGCACTCTGTAGATGCACTCATGGATGTACAARTACACCACACACTTTTACAAAGTGAGGGCTAGGACTTGTGGAGTCAGAGAAGTATTAAGATCTAATAAAAATGAGGTACTCTAAAGCTGCTRTTGGGGGTTAGGTTTAGCTCAGTTTGTTAGAGCATGGTGCTAATAACGCCAAGGTCATGGGTTCAATCCCCATATGGGACAGTTGTTTCCCTGCTGAGCAGGGGGGTTGGACTAGATGATCTCCAGAGAYCCCTTCCAACCTTATTGATTCTATGATTTATGAATATTGAAGAGCTAAGACCCAAAAGCAAGAGTAGTTATGTGTGTTTTCTTCATATCTCTACTAGGTATTTTTTTACATATTTGAACAAACTGACTCATCTACAGTAGTAAAACTTAGGTGTGAACCTTGGAAGTAGTCCAAAGTTGTTTATCAACCACAGGATGGATTTTTCTATAGCTAGAATATATGATTTACTCTGCCTTGTGTTCATACATAGTCTTCTCTAGCCCACTTAAAACTGGATTTCCAGAGCCTGAACTCTGGCCCTTTGGGAATATTGGGATATTATCAAAGGTCAGAGTCTTGTCAGTCTGCATTGCTTTGTGTGGAGGTGAAAAGCAGCTAGGATTTMAATCCTGAGCACAAATGTTTCCTAATCGTTCTGTTTTCCTGTGAACATCAGACCTGGGAGCCAGCTTGCATGCAGATAGTGTGCAGCAATCCCAAATACCTCGCCCAGTCTTACAAAGGACTTAAATACCTCCCTTCTTCTTGGAAGTTTTCCAAAATTGTACTGATCCTTCTCAGTCTCTTTTCTCCTTACTTTATAACTGTTGACAGCTATTTCTTCCTCAGCTAGTTATTGAAAACTGAACCTGAAAATGCAAAGACTACCTGCTTCTAAAACCTTTTCTCTACAAAATGCACCTACAAAATCTCTGATGACAAATAGTAATTCATCATTCATAAAAATCTCTGAGGATGACCTGGGAAGTGGGGAGTTTGCTGTTTGCATGCTGGAAGTATGAAATGCTTTCTGATGTTTGTATGTACTCGAGAGCATTATATTAACATGTACTGAAGAATATATGTGCTTGGTTAAGTGGGGAATGTAGGTTATGTTACTTCCATCAAATATTCCTGAGGTCTAGTTGCTTGAAAAGGCTAGAAAAAAGCTGCTGGAGTATAATACCTATGGAGACTTTCTTCTTGCTTCTCAGTGGAGATAGCATTGATTGGCTCGGCTTAGCATAAACCTGTGCAAAGTTAATTAAGTATACTTTACTGTGGAACTGTCAATAACTGTAGAAAAGCATCTCTTGTATAAATGGACACAATGCAGGATAAGCTGTGTGCTATAGATTAAGGTWTAGCATGCTTAAAGATGGTTAAGAGCACTCAATGGCTGAAAGACCTATACAACTTTTAGAAGTAAAGTATGCTGGAGCAGGCATGGTCCAAAGGACTGCAGCAGACCTGAAAGTGACAACCAAAGCCATTCTTCTTGCAGATTGAATAAATTAGATCAAGCAAAAAGCAGACAGCCCAAACTTGCCACTTGCCTGGTTCTAATCACTGGATGGGTGATATGAGGAGAAACTGTGACTAGGCTAATGCCAGCAGTGTGATCCTAGAACCAAGATTCAACATGTTTATAGATGTATTCAGAGATGCACTTCAGCATCTCTCAAAGACATTGTCATTGTGCTTTCAGTGAAATCTCTGCAGCTCCATTCAAGTCGTCAAAATAATGTCATTTGATAAAGATGTATTTTTAAAATATTTTGACAGCACATGTGCAATATTTCTAGAGATTAATGACACAGAAGACATAGTTCATCCTCTTCCCTGTGCTGGAGTGAGTAAATAACATTTTCACTAACACATAATATAAAATCATCCAGAGCTGCAGAACATCATGGCTGCTTCACGTAGGGATTTTTCTGATTAGTTTTAGCATTGTGCAGTAAACACAAAACACTAAAATTCTTGTTTTGATTGTCTTCCAGTCTGTAAAGGGCCAGCAATAATTACTTTTTACTCCATTTTCAAGTGTTTGTAAGTGCTGTCACTGGAGTTTTGCACTATAATGATATCAAATTAATATGCAATTAGTCGAGTCAATAAAAGGTTGGGGTTTTTTGGTATTTGCACTGATATGATGACCTTACACACTGGGGAGTTTTATGGCAATAGTAAACTTCTGCTTTAACTGTATCTTTATACAACCTTCCCCTTCCCATCAGTTAATTTCACAAGGCTAAATTTTAAGGCGTCTTCTCTCTGGCCAGGAGACCATATATAATGTTTTAAACTCTCTTCCTAAAAATTCTTGCAGTCCTGACTGATCAAAACAAAGTAATTGCGATTATAATTTATATGTTTATAATAACTATGAACTATTTTTATCCTTTTGTCTGCAATAGCTTATCAATCTTGAATCTTTTATATCATCTTTTATTGGTTCTGCACTTATATGCTCATAAGTTTCATATTTTAAATTAATAAAGGTTGTAAAAACAACATACTAAACGATATACCAAAAAGCAGTTAAGACTTTTTGTAAAAGTTAAAACTTTGTCAGATCTATCAGGCCCAATTCTTCAAATACATTCTAAACCAAGCATCCAATTAAGCCAATAGGAAGACCTGTATCCACACTCAGACTCTGATCCTAACGCTCTGAAGTTGGTAGAAAGATTGCCATTGACGTCAGTGAGCTTCACACTGTCATTGCTTGAGAGTAATAAATCCACCAGAGCAGATGTGTGTGAATCAGGAGACCAAGCATCTATAAGGACCTCTCCATCTGGTTCTCCATGGTAGATATTCCTTCATCTTGTCTCTTTTTCACAAAGAACATCAGTGGTATCCATGGTTGTCATGTTGTACTTTATTTTATGACCCCTTACTAGAGTGGCTCATATGCTGAAGCCAGACTGAAATCAAACACATGTGTTTGACTTTGCTCAGCAATGTGATAGCATGAATCCTCAATCAGGCATCACCTTCAAAAATGYTATTAAGTAATTAATCTATAATTCATAGTGCAACTGGCAAGCAAATAGGTTTAACAAAGGAGTTTGCAGTTACATGTCCAGAAAACAGTGAATGATTTATTATTTTGCTTATAGCTGAAAGTAAATCATCTTTGACCTGATGATACATTACATAGTTGGAACAGGAGATGCTTTTGAACTAGAACAAAGCTTCTTATCATTTTCATCCAGTCAACAGCCCAAACTTATATCAGAAAATAATTAAAGAAATACTGAAGGCTGCAGCCAATTTGGTTGAGGATGGACCAGTACTGAATGATTTATTATTGGCTAAGGTACTGTTATCTCTTGATCTATTGTTATTGTTATTATTATTGACTTTAGGCTTTGAAAGAAGCAAATATGTAACTTCAGCTCCAGAAGTCTGGAGTGGAAGCCAACCATCTGAACAGCATCACAAAATCCCTCTTTGGTTAAGGTGATTGGAAAAGTCACAGTGAAACAATTTTCCCAGTTTCCTGGCCTATTTGATTGGTTTTTGTGATTCTTTCAGTTGTCTCTAGACCTGTCTATGACACAGAGAGTATTGTTTGCCTATTGGATTAATTGAACAGAAAAATGCTATATGTATGTAGTGATTATCACTGTCTGAGAGGAGATAAGTCCATGAGCTACTGTGAACCTACTTCTTCCATATCTATCCATATCCTATTTACTCTAATGTTTAAATAGTGTGATTATGTGAAAAAATCTTTAATTTGAAAATCAACTGAATAATTTTTAAATTAGTTTTCATTTACTAGTCTTCAGTAGATTTTTTTTTTTTTACAAGCTGCTTTGAAAGAAAGCTTAGATTTCCCACATATACGTACAAATGCTAGGAACTACTACTGTAGCATCTACACGTGTCAGGGTCATTAACACTGCTGTACTTGGCTTCAACAACAACTCCCTCTCATTAYGTCTCTCACCCAAGTCTAAACTTCTCTGGTATTCTTGACCTTCCTCTTCTGTACTGACCCTCCTCTGTATTATCCCTCTCCCTGTCTGCATCCCTGCCTGAAATTTTGTATCATTTAATGTGTGTATGACATCATATTTTGTGCAGTGATTGTGTTCGTGTTTCCTAGTATATACAATGACTGAAAAGCAGATGTTCCTCTGGATGGCTCTGGAAGCCATTTCTCTAACTAATGTTGAGTGTCCTTGGAGCTAAGTCCTTGTGACAATATTATATGGGAATCCTTTATTTCTGATCAGCACATTCCTTGATGTGCTTTGCCACCTGGTCTCAGAACCAAAAGAACTAGCAGGGACACAGTATGTGAACTGGCTGAAGTCCTGAAAATGCTACCCAAAGAATCCACTTCGTCACAAGAAAAGAATCACTGTGGTTTATGTGTATTTGTATACAGCACTGAAGTTTGGGATATTTAACTTGGGAATTCAATTCATTATTTACACACAACATTTACACTGGGTGCCACATGAAATATGAGACAGGGATGGTGCCAGTCTTATCCAGAGTAACTGTAGAAGGCAAGTTAAGAGGTTATCTGGATCACATAAATATATGTAAAGAGGCATAGTTAATCAGTAGCTAAAGAGGTAAGTATTCCCTGTATTTACTTTAGCCTTCCATTGTGTTATACTGATATAATTTTTATTTTACATTTGTTGTTCTAAAAGTTATGGTATATTCTACTTTTTCTCACTTTATTAGCTAGTATGTATAGTTGGCCCCTAAACTACAGTTCATTTTTATAAGATTTCTTTTGTTTTAATAAATACTCAGTACCAAATAGGCAAATGGTAAATTCACCAAAGCTCCCCAGCAGTCATTTACAATCATTGTGGTTTTCATGTTTGCTTGGCATTAGCACAGTGAAAACAGCCAGAAAAGCAGAACTAACGTATAAGCAAAGTAAGTTTAATCAGCTGAATGTTCAAAGTGGATCTGCTGTCTCTGAGAAATTCAGGGAGGAAGAGAAACAGAATCAAAGAAGAGAAGTTTTTTTCTTGTCCAGTTTTGCTCATCTGTGTTTTTTCTACGTAGGCTACACATTGCAGAATCTGCTTTCCTAACAGAATAAAGGGAGGATTCRTTTTGATGATGAAATCTTTGCTGCACTTAATAGACACATATGCACAGCAATAACCACTGAGAAAACCTAAGCCAGTGATAAGAGTCCCCAGGAAGTTTGATTTTACATAGACTAGTGACCTCCAAAAAGGGCCCTCTAGTTGAAATCATTGATGCAAACTCCTTTACTTTTCAAAGTTCAGGGAATTTTTTCAATCTATTTGTGTGACTTGCGATGCTGAAGAAAAGAAGCAGTTATTTGGCAATCAATTGAATTTCATTTCACAACCTATATATCCCAGCACAAATAGTCAAAACTAAGAAATCAGTTAGGAATTGATGGCCTGACTCTGGCCAAGATAGGGCTTGASTGTTCAACTGACAACACTTATTATGAGCTTTCTGCAAAAATCATACAAGATTTCATAACAGGTGTCCACTTCACACAGGTCATCACCACTGTGGCCTGTGTCAAAATCCATTACATAGTAGCTGAAAACTATACATACATATTGCCAGCTACCTCCTTTTGCAATGTATGGTGGAATGCAGATAAGCAGAAGATATAATGTTTATATCTGAGCTTTCCTCTGGATCTGAATCCCTCTCCCAGGTTGGAATGAGATGGCAGTATTGAATGCAGGGTTCTCTTCCCAAGCTACCCATAGTTTTGATACAAAAAAGGAAAAAAAAAAGAGTACCATGAGCATAGGGTTTAAATAAAACCCAACACATTTTATTATTGTTTAGTGGCCACTTTTAAACAAAACATAACCATCTAGACTTTCTCTTCGTGAATTTTGTTCCAGTCTTGTCAGGCTGGGCTGTTTTGATGTGTAATGAGTCTCTTATCTGACATTTTCTATTGTCCCTAGTGGTTTTAAAATCATTACTCCTGAGAAAACAAAGTTTACATGTTGATAAGTGGTGAAGGGAAGAATAGGGCTGTGATGAGAAACTGCAGCTACTCTTCTCACTTCCCTCTCATTCTCTGTCTCTCTCTGTAACAGGAATAATTCACATGCTTGCAATTTAGAGAAAAGTTTCTAAGTCCTCTATTTGGGAACATATTTCAGTTTCTCCTGGGAGCTGAAAGCAGTTTCCTGCACAATGCTTCAGACTCTCACAGTGACTGATTTTCTGCTTCCTTCTCTTGGGGTAGAATCAGTGATGGTGGGATAGGCTCCAAAAATGTACTGGAACAGGAAAAAAAAAAAAACAAAAAAAAGACAAGAAGAGTTGAACCCATGTAATAATTGTGAGATCATTTTCCTGGCTTATCTCTCCACAGGGCATATGTTAGTTGTTGCTTTTGTGCTTGGAACCTCAAAGCCAGAACGTAAATAGACTTTTTGCATCGCAGAATCAAAAAAGGCACCCCAAAGACAGCTGTCTCTAATGAGAGTAACCACTGAAATGATACTTGGAAATAGGGTGATGGAAATTTCCAAACACTACTGGAAAGTGACTAGGTTCAAAGTCACCATGAAACAGGGAAAAAGATTCCTAGAACTGGGAGAAAATGTGTGAATCATTTACATTCACCATAATCCAATATTTTAAAAATAATATTGGAAATCATCCTCATTTCACTGAGCAGAAGCTTAAAAATTGGATGGTTTAAAATGGCTTGACTTAAAATAAGCATGTAAACAGCGCTAGGGATCTGAAGAAAGGAATATTAATTCATTTGTTTCAGGTTCTTAATGCACACATGTTTGCTTTGCACTGCTTATGCAAGGAAATTATCTGCTAAATTAACAAACAATACTTGCTCTGTCAAATCCAGTTTTCACATCTTAACTTTCAGTGATGCTCTTTCCCACTTAGCATCACATCTACATCAGTTCTGTCATCGCAATAGACAAGGAAATATGTTTTGGAGTACACCATGACATTCAAAAGATTTGGACTTTCTCGGACCAGTAATACTCCCAAGTCAAAGTCTCCTCTTACCAACCACACTACATTAAAATTAAACATCTACATCTTTGAAAGATTATCAATATTTAGAGATAGAACAAAATATTTCTTGCAAGTGTTGAATTTTAAGGAAAAGTTAATTTTGATAATTTTTAAATTTCTGAGTACCACCAAAAATATCCATTTCTATTCATTTCACAGAATCACAGAATTGGTAAGGTTGAAAGGGACCTCTGGAGATCAGTGAGAAGCTATAGTGAGAGGCTTATCTGCTTCTCCATATTCTTGTTATCTCATATGGCTATAGTGTTAAAAAGTACATAGGTTCCATGCTACCACAAAAATGGGGCCCAATCTGAAGTGCGAGGACCATGACATGCTGCCTGTTCCCCTGCTGGAGACATCTCTATGTTGTGCATTTCCTTCTATCCTGGAAAGAAATATTTTGTTATCCATACATAGAGCAGGCAGACACATTCAGTTTGAATAGCTACAGTTCCTCAGCATAGGTATGCAAGAAAAGGAAGAGAAGAACCAAGAATAGCATCTTCTCTGAGAGCATGCAGATCTGGATGCTACCATAACATCCTATATCAGCACTGCTGCACAAACTGGCAGCAGCTGGCAGTCTGTGGCTTCCCAGAAAGATAAAAGGGTACTTTCTGGAAAATAAAATAACTGCTATGGAGCAATGAATCTTGCAGTGCTGGCTCCCAAAATGTTGTCTTGGGTTGAGGTGAGTTGGGAAGGCCTACTGCAGTGGAAACCAGCAGTGTTTGGGGACCTCTATGCAGGGAGAGAGATGCTTAGCTGTAATAGCATCATGTAAGTGCTGCACTGAAGTCTTGCAGTGCGGTATTTTGGTTAAAGCAATATATTTCCCTTGCTCTAGCTCCTGGACAAAGTAAAGGAACAAAGTACTACCAGCTGATTATTTGATGTTTCAAGCATCTTCCTATCTCATACCTTTTTTTTAAGCAAAACTCTGAAACAACCTGAGAGAATGAAAACAGCAAGGGGCAGGGGAGAGAAGGATAACAACTCTTTCYGATTTGTTTGTGCTTTTGTTAACCATATGAGTCTGTTTCCAAGCTTTAGACCAGCCGCTGGTTCAAAGTGGAAAATGGCCCAAATTCCACCAGTTCAATCTTAAAATAACCCTGAAGTTAATAGGTCTGTGATGCTGATGAAGCATTACAGACTTTTGTTGGGCAGAATCCAAACTGCTTTCATTTCCTGCTCCTGTGTGTGCCTTCATCCCTGTTTAGGGTGTAGCTCTCAATGTGAAAATTTGAATTCGGTAGATTTAGCTAAAAATTATGATAGGAGATTTTATATTTCAGAACAAAACACACCACAGCAAAATATTTCAGCCATATTATAGACATAGTCATTTTGTCTTTGCTTGAGAAATACCAAAGAAAAGGGGAAATTGCACTCGTATAAAAAAAATTAGAGTAGAATTTGGCCCTACTTTGTGGAAAATCTACCCTTAATTTAGTCCAGAATAAGGATGCCTCCTTTCTAAAAGGGTGAGTTATGGCAAATTTGCAAGTGTGAGAAGAAGCTTGTATAACATTTTCACTACGAGGCTATATATTGTCTGCTGAAAAATCTTACAGTGCCTCCTTAAGTGCAAACAGAGGTAGCCAGCAGACAGTGTACAACACGTGTAACTCTGGGCACTGAGAACTTTGTGAGTCTGCCAAAAACTCATCTCATTAGTGCGCTTTGCAGCTGTAGAACAACCGTTTGGCTGAGATGATGTAGACTGAATATAAAACCATGTCCTGGAGGTGAAAGGCCCAGTTCAGGGAGTAAGCTGGAACACCGTGCACCAGAATGATGTTCTAGGAATTCCCTGGTCAGGGTAAGAAAATTCATCTGCACATCTTGATACTCTGCTTTGACAGGAAAAGGTATATTCTCTGCAGTGAGATCTTTCTTTGCAGCTAGCTCAATCCTGAAACTGTAAGGCTGGAGCAGTACATCTTTTATACATAACATTCACAGACCTGATATACTTGCATCAGGAAGAAAATTAAGACAGCTGCCTGTCCCACAGGAGCACAAATTAAATGCTGAAGCCCAATACATTTATGCAATGTTTTATACACCTCTGAAACACAAAAGCTGTCAAGTCACAATTTTGGTGGTTTTTGAATTGTTTCTTATACACTGTCAGGGTTTCATGCACTGTTCTTTACATTTAAAGAAAGCAACACAGACTGATTTCTGACATGCACCCTCCTATCACATCTATCAGTGCAGTACAGTGAGTGTTAAATGAATGTCACCACAGAGCCTCTCTCTCTCTCTCTCTCTCTCTCTCTCAAGTTTTAAATTTCCCTTGCTAGTGTAAAACTTAATGAAAGCCCTGGAGTATACAATAGCATTTTGAAAACAGGAATTTGTGACTGCTGTGAATCATCACTCACAGCAGGGACCCAGAAATGTGAATTGTGGGAGGAACAAGCTCAGTCTCCCTCTCTTTTTTACTGGGAATTTATTATAGGCGTGTCATTATTTACAATGCACCATTCACATCCTCTAAAGAGCCAATAAACTGGCTGCTGAATATGCATTTTGCTCTGTGGTGAACACAGATGTTTCCAGCTAATATCCATTTCATTTAATTTCTTTTCTTTTTTWAAAAAAATCTATCTTGCTATTTCTGTAGCAGCTGGGTAACTATTTGCCAGTCTTCGGTTTGGGAATCACTCCTCATATTTATTATAGTTGGTGCCATTTGTGTTGCTAAAAGTGAAAGTCTGACCATATTATCATTCTCTGACTGTATTTGCAAGGGTACCAAAAGCAGTTGCTAAAATTTTCTCAGAGTCTAAAGAAAGGGCCTCTTGAGGTTTCAGCACAGGTTCAAATTCCACTAATGATATGTGGCAAAATGTCAGATGTTTTTACGTTACAAGGGTACATCAGAAATCACTGGCGTTTGAGGGGGTTGTTTGTTTTTGCATTCCTGCAAGTAAAATATATTGTTGATTCACAACTGACAGGCTAGTGGTCATTAATTTTCAGTTCATTCATATAYTAGTAAGAGAACACATAAAGAACAATGGTGAACT
This sequence comes from Rhea americana, assembly GCF_003343005.1. Taxonomy (NCBI): domain Eukaryota; kingdom Metazoa; phylum Chordata; class Aves; order Rheiformes; family Rheidae; genus Rhea; species Rhea americana. The sequence goes on along the minus strand of NW_028187055.1, from coordinate 1,347,332 downwards.
GCAGAAGGTTTGGAAGTTCAACTCAGATAATCATTCCCAAGTTTAGATACTTATCTCTGCTAGCAATGTCCCCTGGGAATGCAAAACTGGTCTGCCATGTGTGTGAAAAAAGACTCTCCTGAGATTTCAGTTTCCTGCATCTTGTCTGCCTGGAATCTGAAAGTTCAAAGGTAACTAATAAATATATTTCTTATTATCATCATTATTATTATTCATAGTCCAAAAGCAATTTTTAAACCTACACAAGAATTTTGTTTTCATACAGTTTGAATATTGGATAACAGCTGAGGAGGTAGCGAAGAGGGGTTCGCATTTTATCCAAATCAGATTGTTCAAACTAGATTGCTATTCTATAAATTCCTCCCCTCCTTGTGGTGTGGAATGTAATGTTATTGGGAATCACCAGATGGCTGGTTACAGATGGTGTTATACATTCTATCTTCAATTAGCTCTTGAAGAAGTGCTTATTGTTAGCTGTGGTGCAGTTCTTCCTAGATATGAAAATACTACCACTAAGACCTGCCCTGCCTGAACCTCTCTGACTAGCATTGCATTTTAGATTTGGAGATGCAACAAAGAATTTTCAAAAGCACTCCCCTGAGAAAGCCTTGCAGACTCAATCTGAGTAGAAGCTCTGCAGGTGAGCGGCTCCCTGAATTTTTACCTGTTACTTGGACGTTACATTCAAGGAAAGAAAACATAATTTGGATCTAGGCAGTCAAAAATGGAAGCAGGCCGAACCATACAAAAGCATATATGGAACAAATATGCCAACTGTTTTAAGGTAACAAAGAACATTAGCCTCCATCCCAGTGTTCCCCCTCCACCTCTGTTGTATGATCACCACTGTCCCCTGGTAGAAGCTCTGAACAGGTCACTGCTGTGTGGTTAGGGAATGGACAGCAAGACCTCCACTCTTCCTGACTTCAAGCAGTTTTGTTCACATTTCTGACTTGCAGGAAGGACATCCAAATAAATTATAATGAGGCAATTCTGCTCAGAACAGCATCAGCTAACATGCTTGCAGATACTCTCAACATATCAAAGAAAGGAACCTGCAGCCTGTATTGTACTGGTAGAAGATCTGACTGGTGTATAAATGGCAAATTTGTCCTTGTAATGAGCTGGCACCATTTTTTTAGTGGAACCTAAATCTCATCTCTTTCAGGGATCCTTCCACTTGTAAAAACCCACACTAGGAATTTCCTGATGTTCCCATATAGGTTCTTGTATGCAAGAGGAATGTGTGGAAGGGGCCCGAGTTACCTATTTACATTGGACTTAGTTCTCATCTCCTTTATACATGATAAAACTCTCAATCCCTGCAGCTGCAGAAGGGTTGCAAGATGTAGGTCAGTGAAGAAAGTGGTCTCTTGCATCTCAGAAAAAGCATGCACTACGTATCAAACTAATAGTTATCTTCTAGTGAAGGATTATGAATAACAGAAAACACATCTGCATTTTTATCAGAGTACCAAATAAATAAACAATGAGGGCTATCACACAGCYTCAAGAAAGGCCAGTTCCCCATGTAAATAAAGGATAGGAATTGCTCACTGTCACTAAGAACTGGACGAGCCGTCGGTGTTTGCTGACATCTGAGTGCTGGAGAAAGATGGAGGCGAAACTTGGGCTCTCTGCCGCAGTAAATGCTGTGTGAGCAGATATCTGCGTCTGTGTGGAGGTGCCTTGCATGACGAGCCCTCRCTCCCTCTCACATGCTGAGGTGACAAAGTATATCAGGTCCTTCAAAGCTGCCAATGTCTACTGAGCCTTTTAAAAATGGTTTTAAAAAGTGCTTAATTACGGCCTTTAATAACAGTAAATAACCAGGTGCGGAAATTAAATATTATCCGTGCAGAACAATCCCTAAATATGTATTTAAACGATAATAAAAGTTTTACAAGTCCCTTGATGCCTATATAATACAGTGCAACAGCTTCAGTCGGCTTGGAGGCACATCAGGACAGGGTAACGCATTTTCAGGGCTCTCAGACCTACCTCTCCTGCACGCGTGCCGGGAGAAACCCTTTCTACTCCTTGTTGAAAAACTTTATGTTTTTAAAAAGCGAGGAACAGAAACAGAGTTAGGCCCCCATCTCATTTTCAGATGGTCATTAAGCACCCTCTTGACGTAAAGCAGGTATTTAAATCGTAACGGCTTTCCAGAAACCTGAACGTACGGTTCACTGCTGTCCTGAATGGGTCAGAAATGGCCGTTAGAGGTACCTGAATCGGGGCTCGCTAGCTCCCGTCAGGATATGCGTTCAAACCCGCGTCAACCATTCAACGAGACGACGCGGGACGCCACCCGTCTTTCACCTCCTTGCGTCCACGCAGTAAATAATCTTGCGTTTGGCAGCGGTGGTAGCTCGAGACAGAAGGCAGAGGGTTAATACGCATGCCCTCCTCCGCCAGCGACGTCTGGCCCTGGCAGCAGCTTTCTGGTAGGACTGTGACTGTGGGGAAGAGCGGGATTTGGGGAGGCAGGCGCGCGGCGCGGCGGCCATTTTAGGTGGCAGACTCGCGCCCCGCTGGGCCGCTCCTCCGACATGTCCCCGCCTCAGCACCGGGAGCGGGGAGCGYGCTGCCCCACTTCCCCCGGGGGATGGATGTATATCCCCAGGGGGAAGGCTCACAGCGCATCCCTTCGTGATCCCCTGCGCCCGGGGCCTGCTGCCAACGACCCCACCAGGTTCCCTGCAAGGGTGACCTTCTTCAGGGCTTCTCCTCTCTCAGACTTTATCTAGACTTTAGCCCCAGATGTACAGTCAGACATCCTATGTTCAGAAAGCAAGCTGTGATTTGGGGGAATTCTGCGAGTTTGCGTTTAAGTCGGCAAACATTTCCATGCTTTCATACTTGCTTCCCTTCTAATCTTTTTTTTTTTTTTTTTTTTTCCCCAGCAACCCTCTTCACCTCAAATCTGCCCTTTTCTGCTTTCGTCTCTGTGGTATTCCTAACCAAGGCTGGTGTAAGGACACAGGCAGAACCGGAGACAACCTAAGAGAGCAGAATTTGAGGGATACAACAAAATCTGGCTGGTAACAGTGGCAAATACAAAATAAAAAGTGGGGGGAGACACAGCGTGGCAAATCTTTTTATTTGATTAAGACAAGTCAGCTWTGCAGGCTAGCCAGTGTATAACCCCATGCTCAACCCCATTCTTCTTTGCGGTATATAATTTGCCTGATTTCTATCCCCATTTTAATGCTTTGCTTTTCTCCACAACACTGCCCTGCACAAAGTCTTCATCCCTCTCTCCTGTGCTAAACAATATTAAGGTGGGACAGACTAACACTAGGGAAGCAAGTTATGGTAATGCTAGTTACTGTATTTGTTTTACTTTTGCAAGGCTGTCATACTTTGCCTCTAATTTTACTAATCTGAGTAGAAATTATAAAGTTGGTAAAACTGTTTCTTTTAACAATTGCCTAAAGGCAGTATCCAAGTCCACTGAAATCAATGGAATATTTCCTTTGACTCAGTGGACTTTGGAGTAGTTTCTAAATGCATGTTCATATAGAAGACATGTTCTTTCAGGTAGATAATACACATTTCACGATCTTTCTTGAATCCTTTTCAACTCAAAACCATGAAAGAGAACAAGAAAAGTTTAGATAAGATTAAGGTTAGTTGCACAGTACTTTCAGTACCAGCCTGTAATTGAAAGAGTGATATTTATGCTGTAGGCACAGTATGGGACATTTCCTTTCTTTCATTTAATGGGGGGAGGGGGAGTAGGGGGGAGGAAGGATTGATTCAACACTAGTTTTAAATCTGAGTTTCATGTTCTTTTTATTTGCTCTCCAGTCTTCTCTTAGTTTACCCGTATGCATTTATATGAGATGTACATGGGTACAGGGCTTATGCAGTATGTATACCATAGTGGAAGATCACATTGCACTTTTCATTTCTCGACCTGTCAGTGGATGAAATAAAAATTAAAATACATTGACATTCTCTTCAAAGGAAAAAGCTGTTTTTCTCCATAGATCTTCATTACATCACATTGGATTATATTGTTCTATATAATTAGAGAGTGCCAACACCAGTTCCTACGAATGAGCCCTGGCTCATTTCATTCCCTGGGGCTGGTAATGTTTAAGAAGTCCAAAGCACACAGTTTAACCAGTACCCTCTAGCCTGAGAACTGTAGTATTGTCCATAATTTATAAAAAAGGGTAGGAAAATGTGTGTGAGGGGGGTGGTTGTGCATGTATGTTGTGTATGCCACAGCAGGAGTATGTTCCACATAGACAGAGGTCGTCCAGCTCAATACACTGGGGCTGCACTTATCTCCGTGTCTCTCTGAAGCAGAACCAGGCTCAAACCCTAATTAAACCCAGGGTGTGAATCCCTGGAGGGCAGTGATAGAAGGGTCTGTGTACTAATCCAGCTCGTGCTGACTAACAGCAGCACTGCACAATCACTGCTGTATGAATATATTCTCCTGGCAGCTGCTTGCAAACGGCATTCTTAGCGATTCTGATGACTTTTCATTTTTATGACACTGTGTTTTAGCTTCAGGTGTGAGTATAAGACTCCCAGTTAAGTGGCTGTTCTGATTATTTTAAGTAGTCACTAATCAAAATGCTGAGCAGATATGGGGGAGAAGGGGGAAAGGGATGTAAAAGATGTAAAGGAATGTGTGAGGGTTAGAGGGGGAGGGAGGAGGGCTTTGCATCTGATTTTCCTAAGCAGGGCAATTTTTTCAGCGAGGAAGGTGAGCCTATCAGTACTTGGCCCCTGTCTGCTGCAAGTACTTTAACTTCTCAGCAACCCAAATGATGCTTATATGGAAGGGGAAATGACTGGAAGGTTTCTAGCAGCAACAGCAGAAGCAACAGCAGAAGAATACATTGTGAAAAATCAGTTTTAATAAAGCCCCAGCACTGACCTTGGAAACATAAGTATTTATATTATTGACTTCTGTATGAGGTTATTTGTTAAAAGGGGGGGGGGAAGACAGGAAGAAAAGAAAGTCTTTCTGCTCTTGTCTTGAGACCTGAGGAAAAAATAACTAAAATTAGAGAAACTGGAGATATAAACGCAGTGAGTAGAATAAAGCAAAATACCTCTGGGGTGTTCATCTGCCATAGTAGTCATTTCATATCTCATCTGTTATATGAATGTGATAGCTCCTTCTCTTTTTGATAGGATCATTATGTAGACTCTACAGATTCAATTCCATTTACAAGTCAATGGTGTGAGATTTTATAACARTTCTTTTTACTGGGCTGATTCTGGATGATCTTCCTCTACCAAAAAAAAGGAAAGAAAAAAGAGGTAAAAAGGGATGGTATCAGTTTGGTGCTCATACGTGAATGGTCTGGATGCACTGGACATTTTTGTGACAGATCTAATACTGCTGTCCTATTGTGAATATGCCCAGATGTTCTTAAGCCCTGGCAATAGAACTGCCTAAATTTAAGAGTGTATTTTCTGAAAGCAGATCAGTTGCTGTTGCTGCTGCGTGGAGTAATCTGCTGCTTTGGGGTGAAAGGAGAGCTGGTTTCAGCAGAAATTGTAGGTTGTGCCATCATACGGATGACTTGCTTGCCATCACTCCCAGCCATGCTCATACTGCTTCATTCCCTTGCTCCTTCCCTTAGCCCTCTCCAAGGCTCACTATGTCATTAAATCTGAGAGCTCATTGAGTAGTTACGGCTATGGCTCTGAACTCCTGAAAGAAAGGAATTTTCTTCTCCTGTGTGTTTTTGCTATGCCTAGCATAGCTGGTCGTGGTCCTGGTTAGGCTAGTACATGTGTGTATGGAAAACATTCATTATGGAGAATGTGGGTATAAGTGTATGGTGTCCATATACGCATGTTCTGTTGAATGGGTTTTAATTTTGTCTTTTCCTTACTGTGAACAGGAGTTTCTTAGAAGGTTTGGGTTCTATACTTTCCGAATAAATGACAAGATAATGACTGTCCCTGACCTGTGCTGTATAACTTGTAGAGCTGGACTAGCGAAGGATTGTGACAGTGAACACTGTCAATATAGACACATGCTCACTATGAAGCTCCATCTGCTTTGGGTGCCATTTCTCTGTGTTTATAGCCAAACTCCTTTCTGTTACAAGCAGCATCCACTGTAGCAATCCCCTTTCAGTGCTAACAGCAAGAAGGCAAGTACCAACTTCTCAAATGCATGAGGAACAGAAAAATAAAATTTTCTCATCTGCGGGACAATGACCAGTCAGGAGAAAACACATCTGGGTGTCCTTTCTAGTTGTATAGATATCCCACAGAAAGTAAAGGAGAGTGGGGACATAGCCTTACGAATTTTCTGTGACTGCTGAGGTGAAGCAAGACTCTACTGCTTTCTGCAAATGCCTTTTTGTTAGGGTGTGTCTTCATGTTATGATAGGTTCCTTCCGTGGATTTTTTTCTTTTTTTCTTTTTTCTTTTTTTCTTTTTTTTTNCTTTTTTTCTTTTTTTTTCTTTTTTTTTCTTTTTTTTTGCTGATTTCAGGTAGGTTCTGACTGTACCTAGTGCAACTGATTCCATGCAAAGCCCCCTGGAAAAGGGGCTGTTTGTCTTCCCCACCCTCAGCCACCTTTCCTACATGTACACTACTACTCAAAGCTCAGTGGTTACAGCACAGCATCATGGATTCACACTCCTGTCACTGAGCAGACTCTATCTAGTACATATCCCATGCTCCTGCAGAGGAGGGGTGTTTGATGGGGTATTCACCACCAGGAGTGAGGGAAAGTGCACTGAATAGACAAAGGAAAAAAAATCTGTTTTTCTAACCTGTGATCAAAGCATTTCTTAGGATAAAAGGAGACCTGGGGACTTGTCCCCATGCTAATGAAACCTTATAGAGTAACCAGATAAACCATTTCCTACTGGTTCCTATCTCAGCATGTCAGCTTGTGACAAGCCTCTCTCAGGCAGCTAACTCTCTTATTTTCAAGGGGAGTCTAGATGCATAATTTGGGGCTTTGGATTCTGCTTTGCTCACAAGGTGCCTAAAGGTGAGGCTGCTCAATGCTCAGCATTAGTCACTGGTGGATTAACCCTAGGTATCTCCACCTTGCCCACAAAAAATTACAAGGATGCCAAAGCTGAGACTCCTGTAAAACACCACAGACTTTTGATGTATCTGGAGGGAGCTGAAAGCCTTTACAATGCTTCCCCCAAACTACACTGACTGCCACATATCCTCCAGGACCCATTGCATGCCAAAACACCTCTTGCTCTGATGAGATACAATAGCATAAAAGTGAATCTAGCAGCTGCGATTGTTTAGGCCAAGTCATTACTTCCATGTGGATTTACCAGACTTTTATGCCACATATAATCTTGGTCCTCCTGGGTTCAGGTCTGCCTGGGACACACATTTTACTCCAGCTCCTTCCTAGTCTCAAATCCTAGTGGACCTCCAGTTAGGCACCATTCACATGTGTGGCTGTCCCTGGAGCTGCAGGCAAAGGGAAGGATGATGGTGTCTGTGGTCAGCTCCTTCTGCCTCTGGCGGGTTTCTGGACCATTTGAACTAGCTTTCTTTTCCATGGCAAAAATCCGAAGGGATGAACTACTCTGTCATTTGTAATGCTCTTTGGTGAAGCAAAGTTGCTTCATAAATCTAAGATATGATAGATGTATTATTTACTAATAGGAAGTCCTTTCCCCCTCCAAATTAAAGTATACCAGAAAACCAAGAACTGCTTGAGAAAGCAAGTGACAASAAGAAACCTTCCAGGCCACAGACACATTTAGGGCTATTTGTGAAGCAAATCTAGCTGTGCTGGCTCTATGTAGAAGCTAAATACTTTAATTTGTTTTTTGATTAGTAATGGATGTGGCTGTGTCTCCTGGAAGGCTTTCCGTACTGCTGGAGTTTGTTGATCTAGCGTTGTGATCTGGGTAGGGAAGACCTAGGCAGTTGGTGACTCTGCCTGCACAGCACCAGTAAGAAAGTCTTACTAGTTTTTCAGTCCTAACAAGTACAATGAATTCAGTGCAGTCAGTCCAAAGGATATGCTTCTATCTTTCATTTTAGCATAGATTATATGCTGTAACATGACATTTTAAGTCATCAGCACTTTAGCTTAAATAATTGTGTTTTACAGTGGGAAGGTTTTGTTTTACCTCAGTCAATTAATAACAACCGATACTGCAATTTAATAAGTGTAATGAGAAATACTTGTCTGACTTTTTTAAAGTCACATGCCAGGCTAAAAGATAGAGCAGGCTATTCTTTCTGACTGGTGCACGAGGTCAGTGGCAAGCCAATATTGCTCAAGGGTGGTGTCTGTCAGCTTAGCTTCCAGACTGTGCCCTAAATGTTTGAAAATGTTACAGAAACCCAAAAGCTACAGGAAATTATATTCTCAACTGATGTGTTTATTGTCAATAGGGACAAAAGGACATTTGGAGTATGATTATATATAAGGGAAATATCTCTTCACTTACATACTCAGTTTTGCATTAGTTGTTTGTATCAAATTCAGCTCTTTCTTGCAGTTGACGTCTTTGGGTGCAACCAGTGTATCTGCAATGCCCCAGCTTCAAAGGCAGCCAAAGAAAATATTCACGCCTGTAAATGCATATATCTTGGTTGTTTGCAAGGTCCGCTTTTGTCTGTAGGTCCACATTGTCCAAACAGCCCAAGAAAGACTTCTCTATCTCTGCAACTTGCCAGCACAAAGACACAATAAGGATACTGATACAGCTTTAGAAGGACCATTATATATTTTTCCACAAATCTGCAGATCAGCCTCTTTGCAGGTTGGAGGGAAGATGATGGCTTACTGATTGCTTGRCTTGAGCCTAGCAACTTGAGCATAGTTCATAGTGCATGAACTATGTGCAGCAGCTGCAGGCAGGGGGCTGTGAGTCAGTTCAGGCTGGGGTGACCAATYCTAGTCTGGTCCTTTGAGGAAACCTGCAGTAGCCCAGGGTGTCCAATGGCCACCAAACGTGCTATCATCATTTGCAGCATGAGCCTAGTGCCTAGAGCATGGCTGAGAGAAGAACATGTGTCTGGAGGACTCCTAGGGAGGAGCAAGAACAATGCTGTTCTCCTAAATTATATTCAGAACTGATTCATAGCATTATTGGAGGTGTAATCCCTTGGTGTAGGAAACCACTTAAGTATGTGCTTCAGCCTATCCTTATGTCGGAAAGCAGTTTAAACACTCCTAGTTATGCAAGTGCTTATGTTCCTTTTTCCTCAATAGAGTTACTTTCCTGAATTAAGGCTTTTAAGTCTGAGTGGTAGAATCACAACATGTGCAGTTTTGCCTGCTTTTGTGAATATTAGGTCTGTACTGCCAACATGCAGTTGCAACTTTGCACAAAATAAGAAATACTGCTTTCCAATGTGACTTTCAGTTTTTCACACGTGTAAATCAGAGAAAAATCTCATATCATTCTCTGTGCAGATTTAGAATTGAAAAGCTATTTTCAAACTGCACACAAGAGGAAATACTACACTTAGGCGGATCATTTGCAACGAACAATCTATTTAATRTATTCTGCTTCCTTTTCTGTTTTCTGAAATCCCAATGAGCAGTTCCAAATTTCCTCAAAATGGACTCACTATTCAAAACTACAGGCTAAATAATTTCTGCAAGTAATGATTGGTCTGTAACCTGTGCACGAGTAATAGGCATTAAAAATATGGGCTGTTTTGATTGGCCACTTCTCCCATAGGGTGTTTCTTCCCTCTTACTAAAAGAACATATCTCTTAGACTTAGGTTCCCATTGCAACACTCTGTGTTTACATACTACAGACTTGGCTTTCCACAAATATTCTAGTGATATTTGGCTAAAATTCACTTATTGGGAAAAAGAAAAAAGCCTTATTCTCTTGAATATGAAGAAAGTGTATTTGGTCTATATAGCACTCCAGTTTTAGCCATTAAGCACTGTATAATCTATGCCTGTGCACCACGTGCCAATCTGCCTAGACTCCTGCAATGAGCAGAGTTTTTGAATGCACTAAAGAGTAACTAGTGTGCTTTTTTTCATACAATTACAGTGCAGCTGTATACGTCTGTTCCTCTGAGCCAAGCATTTTATGTGCTAGAGGTTGGCATGTGTTGGAATGATACAAATAAAAAAAATAAATACAAGAGAGTAATGTAGTTGGAAGCTGTGAATTTTGATGTTAAGGTAGGTTTACAATGAAGTATACGTCTGAAGCTAGCTGGAACTGTGGCTATTAAGCTGAGTTTTAGAGGAGGAAGACTATATTAAGTGGAGRAAGGAAAAGAGGAGAGGCTGGAAACAGAATTTAGAAAGATAATTAATGTTTTGCTTAAAGCACAAAATAAGAACTTCATGATGAAGCATCAGCTCGGGACAGCTGCCATCCAGCCAAGGCAGAACTTGAATCCTCTTACAAACTCGATTTTATGTCCAATCTGTCTCTTAAAGTGTACAGAAGAGAGAAGGGAAATTGCAGTGGTTAGATAAAGCCAGAGAAAGAAAATGATGTAAAAACACAGCTTAGCACACACAAAAATTTTGCCTCTGTACATGTATATCCCCAGGAATTTTTTGTCCCTTTGTTATGTTTCTATGGGGTTGAGAGAAAGGGAAATGTCTTCAATCTTTTCATTAGCTGCCTGTGAGTCCGCCCAGCAGATACTGCCTATATATACGCTGACTTAATTCATCCATGTGACTGACTCTGCTATGCCATTTTTCTGAGGAAGGTTTGCTTTTGGGGTGGCACTGTCTCATAGTGCTGATGGGAAAGCAGCGTGTAGGACCCTGCCATCAACAAAATCTCTCTGGGGCATGCTTTTTACTTCAGGGCTCTTTGACAGTTTCTCTTACGGCAAACCATAGATAAACGTGTCTTTCTGCCCCTGCCCACAATTCCATTTCTTTTGCTAATTTCAAACCTAGTTTCTATATGCACGTTTAAAAATGCTTAAAAACATTACATAATCAGAGTAAATCCAGCTGCTGAAACCTCTGAACTGTGATGGGTTCAGTGTGAGAGTGTGGACAGGAAGGTATAGGATCATGTCAGGAAGGCTAGTTGCTCTTGGAATRTAGCTCTCCTTGCATGAGACAAACAGGGGGTGAATTATTTTCTCCRTTTCTTTAAAACATTTTTGGTAGCAAAATAGATTTAGTCACAAAAATCTTAAAAAATATATATAAGGGTCATGATGCGGGGAAGAGGGTTTTTTAAATTTCATTCGGGAATAGCCGAACTCTGAAGCACTCTGTCTGCCTCCCTGTCTGATGGCCCGTATTCTTCACAGCACTCCTGAGGCTGCACTCTTGCTGCATATAATTCCTCTCTGGTCCAGTCCTGTGCGCAGCATGTGGACTGCTTGCCGAAGGGAGGGGGATCTGCCTTGGCTGGCAGTCAGAGCAGCAGGAGCAATTGCAGATGCTGCTATTTACACTATTTTCACATTCTGAAGAACAAAGAGCAGGAGGCTGCCAACAAATCTTAGAGGCTAAGCCTTTGCCCTACGCATGAGGCGCAGCCAATGAATGCCTGCAGAAACATGCAGTGCACCGCTTCATGAGATACTGCATCTCTGTTTTGGTGGAAATGCAGTCAAGATCAGTCACTGAGAAAGCACAGAAAGGAAAATGGGAACTTCATTGCTTACGAGTGTCAGCCTTCAAAATTTTAGGGTGCAAGGCTGAATGAAATATTTCTATCTCATGYGAATGAACTATTCCAGGTCTCAGGGATGACTAACCCTTAAAATTCATGGCTGTGGTGGTAACTAGGATAGATGTATATCCATTGATCTTTAATCTAGGCTAGGCATGAGCCCAAACATTGTTATTGTATGAGGAAACTATTTCTGTGCAAAAATGTTCTAGAGATTTGGGTTTCATTGCTGTCTCTGGATAGTTTTCACCCCTGACTGGCTCCCTGTACGACCTCAGACAAGGCAACCAGACTGGGATTTTTAATGGGATAAAGGAGTGAAGTTTTCACTCTCCCTTTAAAATTCAATGGTACTCGAGGCCTCCCTGTTTTAGGTTCCTGTGAAAAGCCCAAGCTTGAGCCCCTTCTGTGCTGCATTTCTGCCTGGTGATGTCTATCTGCCTATTCTGTCTACCTATGATGTAAACTGGGAAATGTGTCTGATGATTGCATGCACAATGAATAGAACTTCTACCTCAGTTAAGCCTGTAGATATAAAGTATATTAACAATAATAAAAACTGCTTTTACATATCACAGAGATCTGTGCATCTATAATATTTATATTTTATATCTTTCATCATTAGAGTGTCAGAAAATCCAGATGATATCCAAAATTTGAGGATATCTAGTAYGGGACTTATTCTAGTATTCTGTAATTATTATTATTTTTAGCCATTCAAAGATATTCTTGTACATGGATAGGCTTGGCTTGGATTCTTTAAATCTAGAATTGGATTCAAACTCAGGTGTAAACACTAATTCAGGGGAGTTTTAGTGATGGGCTTTTATTTTGACTCCATTTACCGTTGCAAAGGAGTGAGCCAGAGAAGCATCTGGGGATCTCAGCAACTCCTTCTTGTAAAGGAGGCACACAAATTTGTGATAATTTCAGATCTAACTTTAATAATTATTCATCTACCACTGTTTTTTCCTTTACTCTTATTGTGTTTCTATTAAGAAGCTGAAACTGTGGCATTTAAAACTGTTAGGCATATGGCAATTTGGAAGATTTCCAATCTGCGGTGTTTCTGTGCACTGTCTGGGAGAAATTAGCAGGGGCAGCATCAGAGCAAAACATAGTTTCAGTGTCAGATCTTTCCGACTTGATCAAGAATTCACAGTCATGTGAAAGAATGCCAGTTTCAGAGGAATGACATGTCTTTGATAGGACATAAGCATGATGGAGCTTTAACTTATTCTCTGCTGTGGAGGTACACAAATATGCATTTTAGAGGCATCTAATTCAGGTGAATAAACAGAGAGAGTATGTCTTCACCATTCGAGTATCTGCCTGACACTAGCTCAGACTTCACTAGCGAACACTTTCCCTGGGAACAGCCACAGGCTAATCCTGGATTTATGTGCCCACAAGGAGTGAATATTGGCTATGCCTCTAGGGGACCCCTTTGGGTTTACTTTAATAAAAGGAAGAAATCTCTAGATTTGATGCAAAGAGCATATCCTAAATGGGCAGATACACAGGCCTTTGGGTCTTGCACCTTGTGTAGTCTGTTAACTCTGTGCAAAATGAGTGTAAAGTACTACCAGAGCTGAACATTGCCATCTTACACCAGCTTTTTACAGGTGTTGCTGACAAGGTGCAAGGTATAAGGTGACAGAGAATAGAAGCTCCTTTGCTGTTGCTCTTATACTACTTCTGTTTAACTAGTTTTAGAACAATTATTTTCTAGGAAAAAAAAACAAAGGAGAAAAAAGAAACCAAAAAAACACGAAGAAATTTCTTACAAAGATAACTTATATTCATGTAGCACTTGTGTCTGAGATCCTTAAAGCAATTTTTATACATGAATTAATTAAAGCTTCACCATATCTAAGAAGAATGTATTATCACAGACATTAAAAAGAAAAGAAAAATAACATGCAGAGAGGCTAAAGGGACCAGTTTGACTTCCTATCACAGAGTATAGACAATAAACAAGGCTTTCGATYACTAGCACGCTTTGAAAATCTGGACTGAGCCTAAGTTAGGGTCTTCTTCCATAAATCATTGGCAAACTGGCAAGTTATGGTAGACATGTGCACACACACACTTACTCGTGCACATGATACACACACTCTCATTCCCTGGGGACAGACTCAGRTGGGGGGAGGTACTAGAAATTTTTACTTCCAAATGGCTACAAAATAGTTTTGTAAGCAATCAGGCAGMTATCCTGGTCCTTCTTGGCTAAAAAGTCCTCTAGAAAAAACAGAAAAATAGATCAAGCAGGAGAGCAGGAAGGGAAAATTTGGAAGAACTTTTTTTCCCACACTATTCCCACCGAAAGGAAAGAATTTCTCTCCCCAGACCCATGGGTTAGTTAAGAAATAGACTGTGTACAGGTCACATCTCCAGTCACAAGACATTAATAACATTTATTTTCCCCAAACACCTGAAGGAACCTAAGACATACGATTGCAGTGGAGCCATCTTTGTGGATTCACCCTAGTAACAAGGTGGAAAGATGGTACCTTCAGAATTAAAGGGCAAACTGTGAGTAGTGGGGAGAGAGGAGGTGAATAGTGTGTATAAATAAAGGTACAGCAAACATCTCCTGTTTTGACAGTGCCATGACAGTACGTACACTCTCATCTATACACAGGTGCCTGTCGGAGCAGCTACTGTAACCACGTTGTAAAATATTCAATGACTCACTGTGAATAACTGTCTCATTTAGAAGAATAATCTGGTGACAAGACCAACATTGTTAAGTTGTGTCAACTTGTTAGGAAAGACATAAAACAAAAATACCACTAACATCCGAGGGCTGGAGGCAATGTCAATAATTTTTTGGAAGTGAGCTGCTGGAGGAAAGTGAGGCTGGGCTCCAGCAGCTTAGCACAGGCTCAGTTTGCAGAGAGGAATGCAGCAAATGAGACCGACCATTTACAGATCAGCTCCATGCTGATTTATGGGGTGAAGCCACTATAGCAGTGATGGCCCTACCTCGAAGATGATCCGCTATCTATCCTTAAATAAGAGACACTGGGGACCCAAATCTGGCACTTCTCTCCCGACTCCCCTAACTTTAGTGTATTTACTAAAGCAAAGAGCAGGCTATCAACAGGCAGCTTCTTCTGCACTCTTATTCTGCATTCTCCTGAAGCAAGGATGCCCACTTCCAGTTTCAGCTGCTTAGTGAAATCTGTTGCAGTGTGTGAGAGGAAAGAAAGGAAGAAGTGTTRTCTTCTTCCAGCTCCTCTATACTTCAGCCATCTTAAAAGCTGGACACCTGCAGAGGGCAAATCGTGGTGGCAGTAGGGAGACTTTCAGATTGGGAAAGTGGGTAGCTCCAGGACAACAGGTAAAATAAGGTAATTAATAAAATATGATGTTATAGTATAGTATAAAATAATATAATATAATGTGATGTGATTCTCACTCCCCTGCAAATATGAAATGAGGGTGCCTGTGTGATGGGGAAGGTGAGGCAGTGACTGGGCCTGTGGGAAGGTGAAGYAGCAATCCTCAGTCCAACTGGCTGCTGCTGCATCTGATCTGACTGCACTAATTGCTGTGGGTGGTTCAGGCCTTGCCCCTGACAGCACTGGGACACAACTCTGCAATCTGCTGCTGCCTGCTGCTAGCTCATTTCTCTTTGTGTGGCTGATTCACTGGCTCTTGGCATGCTAGCCGGCTCACACACCTCAGTAGCACCTTGCGATTAACAAGCAGAAGCACAAAGGCTCCTGGAATGCTGACCAGCTTGTACGGCCCACTAGCCTTTGCTCTCCTGTGGCATCATGCAAAAGCTGCTGAGAGACACAAGCTGGCTGCCAGGTGAGGCAAGAAACAGAGCCAAAATGCCACTGACCATAGGGAAAGTAAGAAAAAAAAAAAGGGAGAGAGCAAGTCAGAAAATTTATTCTCTGTGGTGGCTCTTAGATACCAGAGCCTGAGGTAACCATAAAAGAAAATCAAGAACATGCTCTAGGCGAYTAGAATCACAGAATAATTAAGGTTGTTCTGGACCTGTGGAGGTTAGCTATTCCACCTCCCCACTCAAAGCAGGAACAACTTCAAAGTTAGGTCAGGATGCCCAGGGCCTTGTCTAGCTGAGTTTTCAGTATCACCAAGGATGAAGATTTCACAGCCTCTTGAGCAACCCGGGCCAGTGTTTGATCACTCTCGCTATAAAGAATTTTTGGTGTATATCTCRTTGGAATTTTCCTGACTGCAACTGGACTCCATTACTTCTAGTCCTTTTGCTGCATGCCTCTGGGAAGAGCCTAGCTCCATCTTCTCTATAACCTTCCAGTAGATATTTGGAGTGGCAAACAGAYCTCCCCACAGCAAGCCCTATTCTCTCGGCCTCTCCTTATGTGTTAGGTGCTCTAGCACCCTGAGAAGCTTGGCAGTTCTCTGCTGGACCTGCTCCACATTGTGAATGCCTTTTCTGTACTGCAGAGCCCTGAAGCTGGGCACAGTACTCAGATGTGCTCTCGTAAAAAAGCAGCRAATAGTCATTGCCTTCCACTGCTGATCACAGTCTTACTAATGCAACCCAGAATGTAGCTGGCCTTTATTGCTGCTGATTCATTCTAAACTTGCCCACCAGGATTCCCGGAGCTTCCTGTCCAGCCATCCCATTGCTGGTACCATTGTATAGCGTTATTGCATTCAGGATGTAAGACTGCATTTGCTTTTGTTGAACTTACTGAGAWTTCTGTCAGTCCATTTCTGCAGCCTATTGAGGTTCCCTTGACTGGTAGCTCTGCCTCCAACACAATTACAACTACCCCAGGTTGGTGTCATCCAGAACCTTGCTACAAGTACAGCCCATCCCATCATTCAAGTTGTTAATGAAGATATTAAGCAGTACAGGCCCTGAGGAATGGCACCGGTAACCATTTCCTTTTGTGTTTGTAAGTCCAGATACTTTTTTGCTTGCCCTGAATTCTACCAATTAAGCCCATATATTTCCAATTTATCTATAATGGTACTATAGTTTCTATGGAATACAGTCTCAAAGTCTATGCTACAGTCAAGGTAAATGACATCCACTGTGTTCCTCCACCAAGGCAGTCACCYCACTGTAAAAGGCAGTCAGGTTGTTTAGGTACAATTCGCCTTTGGTAAAAATTCTGGGCTGTTGTTTTCAATCACAGTTCTGTTCTTCATGTGCTCGGTAATGGGTGCCAGGAGGCTTTGCTACATAWCCTTCCCAGGGACTGACATGAGTCTGACTGGTTGTAGCTTCCCAGACTTTCCTCCTTGTCAGTGATCTGTGCAGCTCTTCAAAGAGGATAGAGAGCATCCCCATAGTAACACTATCCAGYTCCCTTGGCACCCCTAGATGTATCCCAGCTGGTCCCATGACATCGTACATAGCCAGTTTACATAAGTGRTCCATAACTTGATCTTCTATCATGGGTGGTACCTCACACTACCAGACTCTGCCATTAGGCACAGCAATTTGGGAGGCCAGGGAGAAGACCTTGTCAGTGAAATAATGCAAAGAAGGCACTGAGTAACTCAGCCTTTCCCATGTCCTTTGTCACTAGGTCCCCTCRTATGACAGCAGTTCACATTTTTCTTAGTCTTTCTGGTCGATCAGTTATGGTCTGTTATGCAGCAGGGAGGAGGGAACAGAGCRCTATGTAACAGCTCCTGCCAAGGAAGCTGGCACCTGTCTGGATTCTCCATGCTGCAGAAAAAGGGCAGCAGCTTCACTCACCTGGGTGAGAGGTGAGAGGAGAGCCCTTGCGAGGTGTCCCTGGTGGAGATGATAGGAATCTTTGCAGTGTATGGTCACAGGTTGCAGAAGACATGTCCACACTGGGAATACAGACAGAAATCCGTACTAGCCCAAGAGGACAATAAATGCCTTCTGGGAAAAGAACCAGCAATCAACTCATTGATCTAACTGAGACTTAAACAGCCATAATTCAGCAAACTATTAAGACACCTATCTAGTTGTCCACTTAATAGAACTRCCCTGGAAAATACCCATTCACTGAAGTTGAATAAGAATGAGTGCRTTATAACTTACATTACTGCCAGCCGACAGATGGAGCAAGCTAAGATGAAACTAGGACCATTATAATATAGTGATCTTTTTGCAATTTTTTTCTATCTGAAACCACACATAACTTTTGAAGATGTAAATTTGTAAAACGTCATGCTTTATGTATTACATTTTTGGCATCTACTTTAGTTTTTAAGAATGGATGTTGTCTAATTATGCAGTGCAGCTTTGGATGAGAAAATATACTAAGTGTGCATTAAACAGACAACTTTAAATAATGGCACTTGTGCTAAGAAGTGTATTTTCTGGCAAGCAACTAATTTATAATGGTCATAGATATATGCATTAGTGTATGAAATGCTTGTCTTTATTTATTGATTTGAAGGGGCAGTATTATATTTTTGAACATGTCTTCTTTAGTGGGTCCTGTTTTAATCTGTAGTAGACCTTGTTGTATTTCATCTCTCAGGGTATTCACACCACCTGAACAACAGACAATGAGAATGACTGTACAATGAATAAAACAACAATTAATACTGTGTGTTTAAAATGATATAAACATATAAAATCCCAAAGTTCAGCGCTGCCCTTTTCTTCTGACTTTCTTCTGAGTCCTGGGTTTGCTTTTAATGTGCATATCAGGGGTAAAGAGAATGATATTAAATGACCAAATTTACTGCGTTCTTAGTGCATAAACCACTACACTAGATCTTTCTGAGCCAATTTAATTTTTAGCTTTATTCTTGGCTTAATGCAATGTTTTAGTTCATTGCACTTTTTGGATGTGCAGAAGCAAAGATAATGTGTTACACTACATTCATTTAATGTTTCATCAGACTTTTTGGTGTATCTACCTTTTGGTTATTTTAAAATGTTTCATCCTTATCATTTCAGTCATGAAATGTAGATTCATTAAATTACTGTGCTGGGGTAGCTCAGTGCAAACGTCTTGTTTAAAATACAGTACTGGTTTGTTCATCAAGGCACTGCTTAAAGAAGAAAAGGCAATCTTGTCAGTCTCTCCCCTCAACTCATTCCCAGCAGTGGCTTTCAAGCAAGAGAAGCCATCTGATCTATTATTAAGTGTATCTACAAAGGTGGCCAATACACTATTCTTTGGCAATTTCGAATAAAAAATAAGGAATGTTTAAGCCTGAATGTATAGTGAAAAGTAACCTTTAGTTCACGTGATGAGGMTGCAATGCCTAACGGCTGCGGGGCAGAGTTCACAGCAGTTTCCAGAAAGGGTTAACAGCTGGGCTCTCCAGTGAGCCACCAGCCTGTCTTGTCTGAAGGAGGGAGACTGCATGTCACTGTCAAAGGGAGCGCAGCAGATTTTCTGACTTCTCTGCTGAGAAAATATAACATACCTGGTTGAAACAGCACTGTGGTTAAAGTGGATTGAGGGAGCAGAGTGTCRCTTGTTTTAGTCATTTATTTCATGTGACATATTACAAAGTGTAGGATAAGACATTTATAGCACAGGGCAGTTCARTAGTTCACAATCACTAAAAACAAGTGCACCCAACTGTAAATGACAATTACAGGGTCCCCGTTTATCAGATATTAAATTGGCAGCATTGTAAATCAGGCAGTCTGTTTGGTCCTGTGGCTGGGAGAGGCCTCCAAGAGRTGAACCGTCTTGTTTGACTTAATTGGGATTAAAGGTTTGGGAGAGAAAGGGCTTTTGTCAAATGTAAAGCCACAGGAGTTCATCCAGAACACTGGGAGTGCAGGTGGGCCACCATTTCCCATTAGACTTTTGAATAACCTGTGAGCATTCCTAATTACCTAAAAAAAGAAGCAGGGGAAAGAGGAGAAGAATGACAAAAAAGGGAATCTACCAGAAAATGGCTCTAATCTGGCATCAGAATTCATCAGAGATTGTTTTCAGCTCTGACATGGAGTCCATCAGAGGTGCTTTGCATCAAAGCTGTTTCTGCTAGGTTGGATTTGCAAACATAGGCCTTAGCTCTCTGCTATAACTGTTTCATGAACACCTTGCCCAAGTTGCTGGCCAAAGAGGCAGGAGGGCAGGCTGAAGTTTCATTAGTCTAGGGCTAATGCCCAGGCCCTGATCATATCGTTAGCGCACCACTTCTCCTTCACACMGGAGCCTTCAAATGCTCAGTCATCTTAGGCAAACACTCTTGTGTGCGTGTGTACTTGTACATGCACTGAAATGCTCACCACCTGCCTACCTACCCACACAAAATGAACCTGCTCCCACAAAATAAATAAATAAATAAATAAGTAAGCTATTTAGGGCAGCATTCCCATCAGGTTGCTCTGCAAAGCAGTTTAACTGTAGTTAGTAAGTGCTTAGTGTAATCTAATAAAAGCCATTTTGCAATATTAAGCAAAAAACATCTGGTACCCAGAATTCCCTGATCATTTTTAACTAGATGCAATATCTCTCTCTCTTTCTCCTTCTCTTCACAGACATGTGAAAAATAGCCTAATAAGGATCCTTGTGGTAAAATCAGATGGAAAACGGGGAGGAAGAGTTGCACAGTCTCCAGCAGCTCATTTGAAGCTGCTCCTCCGAGTTTCACAATAATAATCAGTGCTGGCCCAGTGCCGCCGGATTATTTTGTATATTCATGAAGCTGCTCATCAGCCGTCAGGAGAATGTGCAGTAATCCTTGGATGAAATAAGGCCAATCAGTGGAATAATGAGGAAGGTAATATCTCCCAAGAGGCCTGGAGTGGGTTTTCATCAAACCCGGCTGTAGCTCTCCAACTATTTGCTTTACAAATGCAGCCTTTGATCTTTGATTTGGGGAGAAGAGGGGGAGAGACAGACGTGCTGTTGTATTGTCCAGTGTGAAAGGATAACAAGCTAGCACTGGGGAGGAGYAGGGAGGGGGGCAGAACCTGGCTTTTAAGTATCAGTCAGTTCTTGTTAACTAAAACCTCATAGCCTTTTTATTTACTGCTCTCTAATATATATTCACTTAGCAGGTCAATTGCTAGGAGATTTTTCCATGTACATATGCAGACCATAAGCCTGTTCTAATCAGGATGCACTGGGCCTATAAAAATAGCCCCCCTCATGTCACTCAGTCTGTCTAACACCCTTTTGCTCTCTCTAGAAAGCGATGGAGAATAACTGTGGAACCTCAGTAAAATCACATCTGGAGCACTGAGATCACACAATGGGTACAAAATGGCAAAGAAAAAAATCCCGGTTGTTTTAGGGGGCCATTTTATCTGCATAGCCCAGAAATAGCCCTGAAAGAAGAAAGCTCAGATTACATAGATGCAGTAAAGCATCATGTTGATATTTTTTATCACTATAAACTAAATTTAGTACAATATAATTAGCAATGCAAATCAGTAGAACACACTCTGCCTATAAGGCTGATCTTGAAAGCCCAGTGACGTTTAAGGACATATTATAAAGAGACTGTTCACAAAGGCCTTGGATGCAGTTAGGGGACAGAGACAGGAAAATAACTGTTTACCATAATCACCTTTGTTTCATTTTTTTCTCCCATAGCTCTTTACATCCTCCACCTCCTCCTCATGTACCACATTAAGACTCTCTTGTTACTCAGTCACAACTGAATCCTTCTTTCCCTACTACCCTTCCCACATCTTTGTTAATTTTTTAATACATTTTGTGTTTCTTTAGATAGCAACAGAAATAAAAATGCTCTGTGTCTTGTTAAGGGAGTACTTGGTTATCGAAAAATTACCAAATTATGATTCACTTCCGAGCTATGTTTTTATAGAGACTCATATCCTTCTGTGTAACACACTTGCTGGATCAGATATTTGARGTGCTATGCTCATTTACACCATCAGATTTTTTTTTCTTCCTGTTCAGTAGGCCCAATCCTGAACTCTGTATTCTGTTTTTATTTGGAGAAATATTCTGTGAAGTTCATTTGGAGTTTTACTTGTAAATATTTTCATATAACCCCAAGCTGTCACTGTTCATTCTGTAACTTTTTAGGATAGAAAGACAGGATCATAAATGCATTCAAAAAGAATCTTAGCCATTAATTTAATATTTTGCTTTAGGTTTTTTGTCCTTTAAGTGATCAGTTTCAGAAAAACATGGACAAGCAAAATTCATTTCAACTAAAATGGAAGTGTTGCTGAAAGGACAGGAATTGACTTTGGATCGGTATCTGATCATCTTCATAAGGTCATACACTCTCAGACCATCCCAGATTTCATGCTTTCACTGCAAAACCTGCTGGTCTTTCACAAGCATGTTTGGCTATGAGAGTTGGTCTGACTCTGACATAGCCATTGCACTACCTTATCTGGCTGACATATGATTAAACTGAGAGTAGGTCAAATCCTATAAGCCTTGCTCAAGTCAAATTCCTGTGAAAACCAATGACAATGAAACCAATCAGTCATGAAATAATACAATATYTGCATCAACTTCCAGGAAAAAAAAAAGAGATAAAAAGATTTTTCCCTTTCTGAGGTATTTCTTGGGGTGCACCTGGGGCCTGACCTTGTAGTYATTGTTTGTAACCATGAAACCTCTGAGCTGCTTGATCTATCTGGAGGCAGGAATTAAGGGACAATTGTCCTCCATCTAACCTTTCTACACAAAGGAAAACATTTTAAAAAGTCAAAAAGAAATGAGAAGGATCCTGGATTCACGAATACATTTAAAAGAGCAAAAATACCAATGCARTCTATAAGGATCCGCTCTGAGCCTGAACTCAAGAAGTATTTCAGGTGCCAGCATAATGAAACTAAGGGTGTTTGATGCTCCTGACTCACCATATGGCTCACCAAAACACTGTGAGCAGTCACAGCCAGCAGCTGCTTTCAAAAACATGGACACTACTATGTGACTCTGGTATTTGTAACAGCTRCATGGCTGGTATGTAGTACCTACTATGATGACTAGCAGCAAAAATGCAATTTCAGTAGGCAACAATTCATGTTTTTCTTACCAGATTTCCTACTTTACATATTGTCTTCCATTACCTACAACTAAAAGAACTGACATGGAAGCTTTCTAGGAAAGCAGATATTAAGAAGATGACTTTAGCAACCTAACTTCATTTCTGCTCACGCTAGATGTTAAAATGAGACCATTTTAGCAATCTGTGAAAGGGCTAAATTTGACATTTGAGTCACCCTATTCCAGGATTTTAAACTGTGATGTAAATTAGTCAGAAACCGGTCTTTCTTCCATTTTCTCTTTTCAAAATGTAATGCAGTTAAATGACAGAGATTAATTACTAAAGTAATTACTGTTGGAAAGCAAAAGGACAGTTGTATGAGACAGTCTCTCTCATGATGACCAAGTCTTTCTTGACAATTATGCTTAATTCCAACAATGATTATTCTGTGTGGCAAAATCTATCAGCACAAGGGCACACAAGCATTGATGCATTCTCACTCACGAGGAAATATGAGAATGAGGTAATTATATTTGACTGAGACTCAGTCATTTTCATTCCCGAGGGCATCTCTAGGACCCTATTTTGGGGGGACATATATAATCACCTCCCTTTCTTGCACTGAACACTCCACTTCTGCTGCTTCTATAGTCCGAATTGAATGAAATTAGTCCTCTCTTACATAGGCTACAACTCTTCTCTGTMTGGCACATTCACATATACCACACACACACAGACACACACATAGGTGCACGTGCATGTGAAAATTCCTGTCTCCGTCTCTCTGTATTTATGGTGGTATGAGGCTTTGCTGCACTCTTTCTATGCAAAGCAAAGAGGCTGTGCTTTCAAATTAGTAAAGGTCTCCATCTATTCACAACATTCAAACAATTATTTGGATAAGAAGGCCAAGAAATTATATAAATTATATAAATTATATAAATTATATAATACTGGTTAATATAGCTTTTTCAGAGTACCAAAGTACCCAAACTCACTGTCAACATCACTGCAACTACTTCTAAGGGCTAGATGTTGTGTTACATTCATGTGGTTGATGATATCTCTTTCAAATAGCTCGGCTAAAACTTACCAAATGGTCTCTTCCTGTAAAAAACGAACAGCCACCATCTCATTAGTCAGTGCTGAAATTCTTTACCCATAGTACTAGATGCCACCAATATGTCAGCAGAGGCAGGGGATGTTATAGTCTTAAAATGAACAGTTCCTTCTAAGTACTGATAGAAGGAAAATGAATGTACCCTACTGTGCTTTCCTTTATTTCTCTGAATTTCCATCCTAACTAGACACAGCTGCACTTTAATATTCTTCGAAGTATACTGGCAAAAGCCTTTCTACATAAGAGTGTATTTGTGTACCTAATTGCATGTGCATGTGTGTGCATGTGTACGTGTGTCCATACGTGTGTGTGTGTGTGTGTGTGTGTGTGTGCGCGTGTGCTTTTCCAAGTGTCTGTGTGTTAGAGAGAGAAAGAGAGAGAGAAAAAGAGAGAAGAGGCTTCAGGCTCTAGTGCTTCCTTCCAGGTGTCTTCGTCTGCATGATTTCATCTGTGAACCATAATCAACTTCCTTAATGAAATACGTAATTAACATATTATAATTGTGGTAAAGATGATTTTGACAGAAATCATTTTCCATATCTAATACTATGCTAATTTAATCTGTTCCTCACTCCCCGACATGACCTTTAGTGATTAAGTTTCATGGCAGAATTGTTTTTTTTTTTTTTTTTTTTTTTTTTTGTGATGGATTGATTTATCCACAGCAGTTGATACCCCTCTCCCTCTATGGCTGTCATTTTTTTCTATGTCTTTGATATGAAAGAAGAACATGATGAGTGGACATATGGGAAAAAGAATGGGGTTATGTTCTGTRTGGGGTCCTAAAAGCCAATTACCAGCAGATTCAAGGCAGGAGATGACACAACAAACTTCTCCCYCAGGTAAAAATGTCTATAGCAAATCGCAGCAGAGAAAAAGATACTGTTTAGTAGGCATAGCAGAAAGATTCATCAGATAATATTTATATATACGTATCTAGAATGCTTATAACCTTCTCTTTCCAACTCCAGATATTTTGAGGTTTAATCTCCATAACCCTTTTTTAAAATGAAAGATGTACCAGGGACACTGTAGAGAAGACTTGGTAGCACTTTTTTCTCTCATGTCAAAGAGGCAATTTCTGARTCAGCTGCTGAGAGCTAGCATGGAGTGGATGCTGGAGGAGAGAGCAAGTTTATCAGGCCAAGGTAGAAAGCTGATTCTAGAGGGAATATTAAAGTCYCCATTTACTTCCCTACTAAGATGATTTGCTTCTGTTGATAATAGGCAAAAAATAAAGAGGACCTCAGCTTGCTGTGGACACTCTCCAATTCTTTTTTTTCTCTAGAASGGAAATGAGATCTTTTTAGAGAACTATTCTCAATCCTTGTGAAAAATCTGGGATCCATTTGTTTTGAGATATGGAGGCTATTTGTTTTTTATGGGAAGGAGGCAGAGTGTGGATAATAATACAGAACGTAAAGCTGGAATATGCATTTGTGCCACTGCAGCTTTGTTCTTCGGAACACGTTTGCCAGTGTTTGGGAAGTCTGCTTTGTAACTATCACAGCCATTTCATTTATGAAATTACTCTGCAACTGAATGGATCCTATTACCAGGAAGTCTGTACCATCTTAAATTATTCTTTTTCTTCCGGGTGCTAATAATACCCTTCAACAATTAGTAGACGGTTGTCATGATAACCTCCCATCTCCATTTACTCATCTCTTAGCCAAGCTCTTTTATTCTTTACTATTAAATCCCTTTAACTGAACCCCCTCCACGTTGTCAGGATCCTCCTGGTAATGAAGTGTACGGAGCTGAGCATAGTGCTTTAAGTGTGGTTTGCATTAGTGACACAAAGGGCTTTTGCTTCCATACGTTAGATGTAAAGTGCCCCTGGCAGTGGCTGGCCAAAATCACATTCATACTTTTCCACTGYCATGTCACACCACAGATTTTTTTCCATCATCACCTATACATATATATACCTTGTGGCATTATCACTTTTCTGTTTGCAAATTTCTTTTTCCAATTGGATATTTATATTGTTCTTTAGGTTATCATCTCCTGTACTCCACCTTGCATTATTTCAATTTGATTTTTAATTGATCCCATTTGCCTAATCCTAGAAGTTTATTTTTTAATCCAATCCTAATTTCTAGCAGTTGTCCAGCTACATTACAAATTATAGCATGATCTGTGCATGATCAGTTTTCTGCAACCTAATTAGATCTGTTCAATTATATAGAATGAAAAAGAAATCAAACAGTTGATGAATATGATAATGTTTATCTTAATGCAGTGTTATTTAAGCAATAGATTCCTGGTAAAGTCTTGGAAAATATACTACAAATTTCATTATATAAATATATGCTTGTGCTTTCTAGTAGAACTTGGAGTATTTGGTATTTAGAAAAATAAAGGGTACAGGGAAAAACAACAAGGCCAATCAGAGACTTCTGTGCTTGGAAAGACAGACTAGGACCCATCAAGCTGTAAAAAAGATGAGACAGAAGGATCTGATACAGTTCTATAAAATCATGAGTGGTATGCAGAAGGTGCACAGAAAACAATTTGCTGCTTTTTACAATACAAGAACAATACAATACAGCAGCAAATAAAATGAGTAGGTATGGGGTTTAGACAAAAAAAATGTGTATATGGTGACTAAACTCATGATCACAAGTTATTCTGCTTGCTGATGTTCAGATAGGTTCCAGATGTGACTGGAAAACCTGGACTACGTAATATGAAGAAATATATCCTGGTTAAGAAGTAACTGGTTAAGTACATCCTGGTTAAGAAGTAAGTAGAACAGATTTCAGGAAACTGGGATGGTAAACTAGAGGAAGAATTATTGTGTCTTTTACTTGTTCTTTCATGTTTTCCCTACTGATGGGATATTCATCCTGGTTTTCAATATGTCATGATTTTATTCTAGGTTTTGTGTCCTAAGGGTTGCACACTTTCAAAATATGGCCTAAGATATCATACTGACTACAAAAACAAGTAAAAGAAACTCAGGATTTACCCATCTCCTTTATAATTGGGGCAGAGGGGAGAAAGAAAGTCATAATTTTTAATGCTTGTGCACAAAGAGTTATCAATGAAGAACAGTAATTTTAATAAAGCATGAAGTATAGATTAACAGCTTTCACGGCTTATACTACATTGAGATTGGGTTCCTTAAAAATTTCGTGGTTCTAGGGCTGAGATTTGTGCAGTAAAGATCCAGCCTGCACTCATCCTTGCAGAGTGCTGGTATGGCAGCAGTCTGACAGTGCGGCAAATCAAGTATGAGCTACATTTGGTAGACCTGTGCAGGGGAGCTTGTATCTCAGCTACCTGTACAATGCTGCATATTGCAATTAGTGCRTTTAAGTCTATATGTTCCATTAGCATAGAAGTCACATACAGACTTCAGAGAGCAAAGAGACTATTTCCATTAGCCTAGACTAAAAGCATGATATTAAACTTATAAAACCTTAACAAAACTATTTCCCCTGAAGTAGTTTACAAAAAAATCGTGGTAGTGAAAAATGAGATATAATCTTAGTTTCCATTTGGTAGTTCAGTATTAATGCATGGAAGAATTTGAAAATTGCAGTTTGGGGCTCACTCTTCAACTGGTACACCTTAACATTTGTTTTCACTCTGTTCTACACAASAGGATGACCAGTCCCAAACTAACTGGACAAAACAAAAGGCTCCAAATCTAATTTTGTAGATTTTGCTCACGATTATAAAATTAAACAGGAAAATTTGTTTAAAATAATGGCTGATGGGATTCAACATGTGAACCTTAAAGTCTTTTGTTCTCTATTAAAAAAGTTACTTTTAATTAACTTAGTGCTATTTTATGGGGTATATTTCAATATAAATCTGTAAACCTGGTAAAACTCACCTCTGCTGAAATCTAAGATATGCAGGTGAAATTGCAGTAGAAGCACARTATCTTTTCTGTTCTCAGCTAGCTACATTTTTAACCAGAGTACCTGCATACATATACTGCGCTTGGCTAGAAAATTTATATAGTGARTGCATTTTCTTTGTTTACAAAGTAACGTTTTTAACATGGAGGACAAATTTCATTTTGCTGGAGACTACAATGCAGTTAGTGCAGCTCACAGCAAAGGAAGACCTGAAAGGTGGGGGAAGGAGAGAATATTGGTGGCTCGTGAATATATATGACTTACAACATTTCTAGCCCTGCTTTCCCTAGGGAAGTTGCTGTATGTGTTCTGCCTCTTTTTGGATTAGCACTTGTTCCCACAGCGCAATTTTCAACATATTCATATGTTGCCTTGAACATCTTTGGATCACTTGGCAAGTCCTAAAATGTTCATGTGGGCTGAAAAAGTCATAGACACTTCAATCAAGATTCTTCATAGACTCTTATGCTGCAAGGCAATTTATACATTTGGTATCCCATGGTGTCCATCCAATAACTCTTTCCTAGCCAAGAAAATTAAATCTAAAATCAGTAAAATGGAACTGTGTTATATATATGAGCAGCATATCGTGATTTTTCTGCCTTGAAAAGGCACTGTGGTGAGTCACTAGAGTTACAAGGTGTCTCTAAGTGGTCTTTATGAAACAACTAAGCAGGTTCTGAGGGAGTCATGGATGTTATAAAATGAATTTG
The DNA here is from genome assembly GCF_003343005.1 of Rhea americana. Lineage (NCBI taxonomy): Eukaryota > Metazoa > Chordata > Aves > Rheiformes > Rheidae > Rhea > Rhea americana. The sequence goes on along the minus strand of NW_028187055.1, from coordinate 1,319,125 downwards.
AAAAGGAAATACAATAGTAGAAGTTATGGATCAGATTTTAAAAGGTTAGATATCCAACAGCTTTAAAAATCTGCCCCTATTCGCCTGTGTTTCTTCTGCGTTTGTTGGCGGGGAGGAGGAGGGAAGCAAGGGGTCAGTTAAAGATGTCAACACAGGAAAGTTGCCAAGTTGGTCTGGATTTGCAATGGGTTTCTTCATACCTCTTTTACTTTAGGGATCTTTTTTTAAAAGAAAAACCTATATTGCACTGCTTTGTTTCATGCACTCGTAAACTTATGTAACATACCTTGCTATATCATAACATAATGTTAAGCATTGAAATATTAAACAAATACAGCAACATTTACATTCTCTCCCCCCTCTCCAAATAATAACATAGTTAAGAGGCAGGTAGAAGCTGCTWATTTGGGATTAAATAGATAACCTTCACAATGAAGTAGTGCAAAATAAGTTCTTCTGTAATTAATTTAGGCTATTCATTAAAACTGATCTGCTGATTAGAATGGAGGACTGACTACAATACCTTTCAGACCTTACAGGAAGGAAAAKCACAGTTTGTGTTGTAATACCCTATGCTCAAATTCTTCAGCTTACCCAGAGACTTAAATTCTACAGCCATTATGTGTGTCTGACTATAGGGTAACATTTAAATATCAGTTCCGTATGACTAGAGATGTGTCAATAATTCTAAAGACAGAGATATGTCAAGAAGCAGTTGGCTGAGTCAGCTAACTGCAATATTTGCTGACTCTTACAATTGCATGCACTCACCGAGCCACTTCCATTCAACGCTTCAATTTTGTTGGTGTACTGATAAATTGACAACACATATGGTACTGCATCTAATTTGGAGATGAATCGTATTCATTTTCATTTCAGCTAAAATTCCGTACCGTATAACGATATTGTGCTTAAGCAAAGCAGCCCGGCTACACCAAGGAATAAACACTTATTTTCAGTGTGCTTCTCAATTTGCCATGTGATTTTTTGCTGGCAGCTGCACGAGTATGTCTCCAGGAACAACTTCCTATAAATTAAAAATCCTGGAATAAAATCAGATGCAGTTGAAGGTAGAACTGGGTCCACTGTAGGTGTATCTGGAGTATTCATATTCGATTTGTCAGGAAAAAAGTTAATCCACAGATTCTGAACTGGGTTAACTGCACCTTCAATTATTAATATCAGAATAGTTTTAAATAGTCTATTTACTTTTCCATAGCTATGCAGCTATATTGGATCCTGAAAGATGACCTAAATTCACTGCTCTCTCTGATCAGTTTTTCTTTCTGATTTTTGCTCATTACCACTATAAGTTCGAGTTTGGCTTCCCACAGCATTGAACAGGAAAGGGTAAATAATAATAATAATAAWAAAGAATTTCTAAAATTGTTTGAAAAACATTATACTATTCCCATTCACTCTGTGTTAATACAGCCAGCCACCTTCTCGTTCGACTCCATGGATACTCCATGTGGTAACAGGGAGTGAGATGGACTGTGCAGAGGTAGGCTGGCAACCAAAATACAGCATTTGGTTTCTTACTTGTGGCGAGTAGGAAACATCAGGAACCCTCTTTGTTTTCATCAGGCCTTCACTGAAGAAAACTACGTCTGCCCTGCAACTTGAGGTCCTTCTTACTCTAAAGAAAACATATGTCCACAATCTTTGTCCATTTGCAACTTTCCACCTTTGGGCTGACCAAAGTAAAAATTAAGGTAGTACCAGTCAAAGCAATTGTAAGCAGTTGTGTCAACATCAGTTTAAATCCAACTGCAAAACGCATATGAATGGAATTTGGGATTTCATCATTATAATGCAGGACTGGTGCTAGATGTTACTGAAATTGTGGCACTCAACAGATAGAGTTAAACTTGAATCATCTGTGTCTGTATTAACTGACACCACATTTTGCTCTGTATGTGACACCTTTTCTGACTTTACAGTGAAGAATAGCACCAGAAAGAAACTTTTTGGCATGTTAGACATCTGCACAACTGATAACCAGTCCTTTCTTTACTAGGAATGTTTACTGGCAAAGGTAAATAAGCAAAGACAACACATGTTTCTCTATTAGTCCCAAAAAAATGACATAAGTCCTAACCAGGATTTCAGTTAAAATAGGAGGATTCTCTTAAAAAACCTCACAACAAAACAAAAAAGCCAATATTCTTAAATCTCCATTTTACAGTTTACCAAAGAACAGAATTCACCCTGGTAGTGATCCATTAAATTGCCCTCACCTTTCCCAAATACTCAAATAAACATAACTTTAGCTGTACAGTACCCGTAGAAGATCATATGCTTTGGTATCCTATACATAAGAAAGGATGAATTCCCAAGTTAGTGCCTTAGCAGAGAGAAGACTCTATCTGCATTTTATATTGCAAAATTCTACAGTTCAAGATGGTCAGAATGTTTTCCCAGTGGCATATTTTTCCATCTGAAGAAAACTATTTCATCAGAATTGAACCTTTCTGAAGGAAAATGACAGAAATCCACTTTAAAAAGCTCAGAATAAAATGCTTCAATAATAATTTGCTTTTTCATTTGAGAAAGGAAAACGATTTCAAAAAATCCTGTGCTTTCTTGGTCTCTTTATGCTTAATCATCTGACTACGTGAATAGCCAGTCACAGGTGAATGATTACTCTCAAATTTGAGAAAACCGACAGCCAAGGATGACTGAGAAACCTATCTGGACTCAAGACTCCCATCCAACCAGGAACCCTCTGGAAAATAGGCTTTCTGCTGAGAGTTTCTACCTTCTTATCTCAGATGTGAGGAAAAGCTTGTAGAAGAAATTCTTAGAAACTCTTGTAACAGCCGTAGTGCAAAGTCAAAGGCCTTTGCTTGATGCTGAAGTTGTGCATTTTTTAAAATGATGCATAACTTAACTGTAGACTTTAAGCTACAGTGACATTTTCTTTAAACTTCTGTTTTATTGTATTCCAAGAGTGAGCCTCATACCTAGTTTTCACATGCAGACTACCTTAAAGTATATATACTTTCCTTCTTAAAAATAAAATCAAATAATAATAACAGGGTCTTTTCTTTCATCATGTTGGAAAGTTTATGTATTCTTATCCCCTCCTCCACAACTCCTTTAGGGATTATTTAATTATGGTCTTGTAGAAAGCTCTGCTGTATGGGATTTGGGTTTATGGGAAGTTCAGTTTTGCCTTTTCTTTTCTTTTATTTCTGCTGAGGGTCTCTTATGCAACATTTGACTGTTTTATTTTTATGATTTAAAGCAATAAATTGTGTTTTAGAGAAAGAAAGGAGACAAGGTCTTTTTTGAATTTGCCTTTGTATTTCCTAGAGTACTGAATGCAAGCAATAATTTCTGACTGTAACTTATATATATATTTTTGAGGGGGTGGAGGGAGGAAATTACTACCTACTTTTTATATACATATATATTTTTTAACAAAGCAATAGGGATTTATACGGACACAATTGTTTAGAAAGTCCCAGAAGAATCATTCTGAGATGATGTGAAGTTATACACATATGCAAGTCTTTCAAAAAGTCCACATGGCCTACAGTTTTCATATTTTAAACAGCTTCTAACTGTTATACACATAAAAAAATGTTTAGAAAAATGACATATTTTTATTACTTTTATCTGACAATCTGATTGAGTCCCAGACCATGCATATATCAAAAAGTCGTTATCAGCAATGGCTTAATGCAAGGGAGAGGCACCCATCCCTCCCCATCTCTTTCACTTAGCCTCAGGGCTTGGCTTCTTCGTGTGAAAGGTGTCTAAAGACAGAGAAAAATCTTTACCACACTGAATATAGCAAGAAAACATATCTATTCCCACCCACTACCACAACAAAAATATTCTCTCCTATTCAGTGAAACAATTCAGAATTATGAGCTGTCTTTGACAAATACAACCCATAAGGGTTTTGTCACATAAATCACATACTCTGTGACCCTAAGACATTTTTCTATTATTTAATATTTAACAAAGGATTTGCACAATGGTGACACCATGCCAATCCTAAACGCATCTAAATCTTTAACTAGCAAGTTTTTAATCAGGGGGTGAGTAGGTGAGATAGTCTCTGCTGAGCAACACTTATTTTTCACCAAATAGATGCAATTTTAATACTTCTATTCTCTATAAGAATTGTTGACCGTCTAATTATGGTAGCAGTAGGCAATTTACATGCTGAGCAAAACCAAATTATTATAGGCTAAATGGATGAGGCTTTTTTCTACTTTGAGAACTAAGAGCATAACTTATTAATGGTTGAACGGGTGCAGATAAAATAAGAGCCAACCTGAGCCTCTGAACAGAAATTGAACGGAGCTTAAGCAAATCTTTTCGTGCACAGACTAGTTGCTCTCATAGCAGAGAAGTTCATTTTTGGGTCACATACTGCCCTCAAACAACTGGGTTAGTTAAGGTCAGTCAGTCTATGGTCACTGACTGATAAAAGCCTCCTGATTGTAGCAATAAGGAGTATTTCTAGCACCATACATCATGTCATATGTACCCGGAACAATTTGGATAAATCCCCAGCTCTATGTAATCTCCAAAAGCAGGAAAGGTCAAAAGTTTTCTTCTTGCTACAGGATACTCTGCTACTATATGTACATCAAATTAGATTGCACATTTGACAAGCTGCAGAGATTGCTCATGAACTCCTTTTATTTGACATGTATTAAATAGCATACAGCATACAGAGAGCTGATAGATCCTGAGGCCAAAAATGAAGTTTAGATTAAGTTTGTCTTTTTAACTAAAGATAAGTATCTTTTTAAAAAAAAAAAAAAAAAAATCTGCTAGCAGTCCCATATCATTGAGGAAAAAATCATTACTAATTGGAAACAAATTTTTTTTGTACTGACAAGATGAAAAAAAAATCAAGTTTAAGAAAACAATTTGCTTTTACAAAAACAAAACATTTCAATGTTTTAAGATTCAAAAATTTAAAAATATATTTTAAAAATATATATATGTTAAAAATTTCATATATTTATAATTTCAAACCACAACAAAAATTGTTCATTTTTAAAAAAATTTAATATCTAGTTTACAGATTTTCCTTCTAAATTGTTTTTAGACTGTCTTTAATGAATACATCATTAAAATTGCTATAATTTTGCAAAATATACTTAAATCAAGCTTTTTATTTTAATTGAGATATCTTCCATGCATTGTTGTTTTAGCAATTGCGGTTGTTCACAACACCTTTAGTGAATTTTCTGTCAAGTCTCAGTAGCCCACTAATAGAGCTATGTTTGCAGCAGTTATGAAACAGCTGGATTTATCAGTTCAAAAAAATTATGAAAATGCTAATAGAAGAGACTTATTTTTTTTTAATTGGCATCATTACAATAAGGAGATATTACAAGTTTGGATTTGATTCCTGCTGCCCAAATGTACTCTTAGCAAGTAATACCTTAAACCTGAAATGCCTTTTTATTTTCAATTTTGCCGTAAAGCTAGAGTAAATAAACAATCCTTAATAAACAATTTTCAAAATTTTTTAACTAGCTGTTCAATCCTGACCCTGGCTGCTTTATACTGATATTACATAATAAAACAATTAAGATGCTGGACTAAATGGCTTCTCGTAGATTCTCTGACTACTGAGTTGTCTAAATTGGCAAAAAGCCACTGGCAAAGCTCTCTCTCCTGAGCTTCAACAGGGCATGTTACAAGAGTATCTGTTTTTGTGCAAAAACTAAAGCCTCCAAACTTTATGTTGAAAATTAAAACAGTGCGGAATGATATCCTCTCTTTATGGTTCAAGATTATTAGGTTATCTATATACATTATGCATTTTGTTCCTGACCATGTTATGAACTTTGGATTATGATCTTAACATAACATATCGGCCATACAGATGTTTACTGAAGCCCTTTCGGTTTTGCACAGGATGAAGCCTTGTTCGCAGTGAAATCAATAGCAAAACTCCTCTACCTTCAACCAGCTTAGGATTTTTACCATCTGAACATCCAAATCAAGAAAAAGTAAATCCTCATATTTACTGGATCTAACTACTTGAAATGGTAAATCAAGTTTGTAGGCAGGGAATCTAGTCTGTTGTTTCTGTGTTATTGCTTTTCCTTGCAATTTCAACTTTTAAAATATATTATAAATTCTTTTCTGACTTTTTCTAACAATTTTTAACTTGGTTATATCAAAATGAGTTAGAAAATATGGTCTTTTGCCCATGATTTGAGAACTAGACTTTTCATATCTCTGTGTGTGTGTGTGTGTTTCTGTACACTTGTGTATGTTCCAGCTATAATCACTATATATGTATGGGTAATCATTGGAAAAACACAAACCAAAACCTGTTCCTCTCCCACAGATCTGGATTCATATTAGGAACTTGCAAATAAGGCCTCCATAAAACTTCAGTCAGTAAGTATTTAATACAGATATTGACAAAGTTTTATAGGGTCTTGATTCATAAAGAACTAGTGCTAGCAATATTGAGCACTATTCGTGATTTGCATTCTAAATCACCTTGCAAATTGATGGCACTTATCTGAGAGGAAAGTTAAAAAGTTAAGTGTTGAGCAGTCACCACTCAGGAAAGTAACTGATTAAGTACCAAACCAAATAGAACTATAAAGGGGATTTATGCTACTCAGAACATCTTGTCTAATTGAAAAGAATTTATATGTATGCCAAACTGGAGGAATGAATGTGTTTATGCTTTTAATATATTTTCAGTGGCATGATTCTTCACATGCTAGCAGTATCTTTCCACAGAGGCGTGAGATTCTGCAGGTGATGCTTGGAGAAACTGAGGAATATACGTGGATAGTAGGTAGTCATCCTCATCAAGTGACACTCTTTAGGCATTTTGTGTAATTACTGTGGAATGGAGCTGCAAGACTTGTTCAGATCAGCTACTATAGACAGGGGCTTGTGATTCCTGAAGGCTGAGCCTTACTTGTAAATAACTGAGGAGAAGAAGGTGTTCAGTGCCTCGGCCTTCTCTGTATCTGTTGTCACTGGGGACCCTGCCCCATTTAGCAGCAGGCCTACATTTTCTCTAGCTTTCTTTTTGCTGCTTATGTTCTTAGGGAGGTCTTCTTGTTACCTCTTGCATCCCTTTTCGGTATCAGCTCCACATAGGCTTAGTTCTCTGAACCCCATCCCTGCATGCTTGGCAGTGCCTCTATATTCCTCCTGGGTCACCTGTCCCTGCCTCCCCCTCCGGTACACTTCTTTTTCTATGTCTGAGTTTAGTCAAGAAGTCAAGAGTCTAAGTGGAGAGATGTTCAGTGCTTGCTTGCAGGTGTTAACTTAGAGACTATGGAAAAGATAAGGCAATCATTAAAATATCCATATATTCAGGAAGTAGGTAAAACTTTTTTATAATTATTTTGTTATATTTAATATATTTGTTATGTTTATAGCGTGAATTGCACAGTTTGCATTGTAGGGATACAGAAGTGTTGATATTTTACAAAGAGGAGATGAGATGAAGGCAATTGTGCTTTTTTGGAAGGTAAGCTAGGGGCGGAGGGCTCAGAATAAGACTCCTGAAAAATCTTGCAATGGAATTGATAGAGACAAACCTTTTATCTCAGACTTATGGAAGGAAACAAAAGAACAAAAAACACACACTACTCACCTCTCAAGATTTTACTTACAGAAAAGTTTCCCACGTAATGGCCAAACCTATGGCAAAACAGATAACAGGAGACAGCTGAGCCCTGAGAAACAAAGAAAGTTAAAGCATCCAGAGTAAATCATGACTGCAAACACATTTGGAAATCTTGTTATTGATCTTCATAAGGCAAGGATATGAATGCCTGCACATGTGCATAAGCATTAGCAAACTTTAACCCACCTGCTGACAAGTGACTGCTCTGACAGCTGTTTCTTCAGTTGGAGTGTATTTTGTACGCGGTTACAAACGATATGAGCCTGCCAGTTTGATAGACAGTCTCTTTACTGTTGTGTAGGAAGAAGAAGAAAGCGTTATTTTAGTATTTGACCCTTTTACTTCATAAATTTGCAGGAGTAGTGTCAGAAATGTTCAAAGGGCACAGAATGATGCTATTATAACACTGCGGTCCAGAACACACATATTCTCGCAAGGCGAACTGAACACAATGTGTTTAGCAAGTCCTTCAACAAAAAGCTGTGTCTGTGTATTCCATCATCTCTGCCTGTGCAGTGGTGTTCATAATACTTACCTTTCTACAAATCCTTACCCTTTCTACAGCTAAAATAGAGGAGGCAGAGGGACTTACGGCTGAACTGGGACTCAGCATATTGTGGTCACTTTCAATATTTCTATATATTCAATATTTCTATATTGAGGTCAAATTGCTGGTTCTGCCAGTTTTTTTGCACCAAAGTAAATTTCATTGTTGATGAAATTAACTGTGTTAAACAAGGGTGCTAAATCATAATCAGTATTGTTATGACAACAGTGTGATGGGATGACAGACTTACATCAACATGACTACACTCACTACTGTATAGTTTATACTAGTTTCCAAAACTGACCTGTCTCCTGTAGCAGATTTTGACACCACAGCAACTTCTGGAAAGCTGTAACAGCAAAACCTTCACACTTACACTCTAAGCTTATTTCCTTCTTCAGTAAAACAATGCTTTCTTCTTCCTACAGGTCATGCTTTTTCTGCATAGCTGTGGACAGAAACTGTCACATGTTTGTATATAGCAGAATGTTTCAAAACTGATTGGAGGCCCTATGCGTTATGATAACGCAAAAATGAAAGTATATGTTAGCACATTTGATGTGTGGGTTGGATTTCTAGTTATTCATATGACTTGTTAAAACTTAGATACTACAAATCTTCACTCTCCCAATTAGTTTTAGTTATTGAAGACAGGAAGATTTTCGGTATGGGTAGAGTCAATTTCTATCAATCATAGTTTAAAATATTGGCTTTTTAGTTTTATTTTCTCTTTCAAACACTCACTTCAGTATAGCGATATTTAAGCATTTTATTTCAAGATCCTGTATGGATCAACTCAGCTGAAGATGCTGTAAAGAGAAAAGGCTTCATATATCTTGGACACCAGCCTACATCTAAACTGACAGATGCTGGAGAACTCTATCATTTCCAGATCCAGAAACTTGTCATGTCCTTATCTCGGACAGGGGCCAGAGTGGTGGGTTCCCAGTCTCCCCTCCTCCCTCAGCACGTGTACACTCCACTTCTCTTTCCTGGCCRGGGAGAAACCCCCAAAGGTAACCATCATTTGTCCAACAAGGAGAATTAGAAAACAGGACCCTTCAGCAGGTCACTGTCCACAGTCCCTTAAAAGTAACCTTATTCTTCAGACATCCAGTGCCTAACAGTCCCAGTCTTGCTTTTTCTTTCCAATGTAACTTACAATAAGATACGTAGAGAAAGGGGAGGCTACCCTCCCAACCACTCTGCATACAACAGCCAGCAWCAAGGGGCAACCAAGCTGGTCCCCAGAAAAAGCAGTGTGATCTGCGCTGTCAGGAACTTCAAGGCATTCTAACTCGTGTCTCACTTTGTTCTCTGCAGCATTTTCTGGGACCCAGAACATTCAGGYAACATTTGTATGATGCCAAGAAAGCCTAGAGCACTTGAGGTCTGAGCCATTTTCTGTCGTACTAAATAGGATCTTCCCATTTACATTTACTAAGAGCYGAGCCAGCCTCTTAAATGTAGCTAAATATTATTAGTCATTATAGAGAGAAATTTAACTTTTGCCACTAAGAGAATTTTTATATTTATGGTTTCAAGAAGAGAATTACCTGATTTCATCAGTTATTATCCACTAGTATATTCTTCACTTTCTATCTAGTGTTCCTGGTTTATTATATTGACCTCATTTCCACTGTCACTGCAATTTAACTTCTGTATTTATATTTCACAGATATTTTCTATRATTTAAAAAATTATGGCTACAGTATGAGAGCAATAACAGTCACAYAGTAAACTTTGCATTCAGATCACAGTCAGTGTTCCCAGTTTAAGGACTCAAGAGAAGACAACCTGCATAAAATCAAGCTAAAGTGATAGAAATGGTCAGAGTGGGTGGATGAAGACAGAAAAATTAGAGAGAAAAACAGGATTTGTAATATGAACATCCTGGAGACATTTTCTCCTGAAATCTTAAGTGTCAGAATTTCTTAAACTGCAGTCCACAGAGCTCTTGGGATAGTATACAGAAAGSGAAATTGCTAAAATGTTTGCTCTTCCTCTACTGTAAAGTAATAGTGAAAAAAGGACAGATAAATTTTCCTGATATTGTCTYGACTGCAATGGCATTTATTGTATGGAACCAAGCCAAATAAGGTAGAGAAAAAAGCTTGTGCACCTACATGGCTTGATAAGCAAGCTCCCCATTTAAGGAGTTAGGCTGTTCTTCAAGTTTTGTGAAACATCAGAGAACGGATATTTTTTCCCAGTAGGTATGAAAAAATGAAGAAAAAACAGATAGGGTTGTGGACACATACACAGTCATACATACTTTGCTACTGAGCCACATACAGAGGTTATCATCTATATAATTTCTTAAACTTAAAGCAAATCATTTCAGGTTCGTTTTTCCTGTTTGCTGTATTTATCAGTCCCTGACATCATCCGTGTCTTAAAATGGGAATGCATATTTGCTAAACTGTCTTGATTTAGTCAAATTGAAGCCTGTGTCTGAATTGCCTTTCAATTTTCTCATTAATTTAAAAATGAAACTTTGTTTCCTCATTAGGAAAACACCACCAAATTAGGATTGTAAGTGTAGCCTCACACTTCAGTTAATGGGTCAAAATCAACCTTTAATCTGAACCACCTTGGTTCTTCCTTCTGTTTTGCTAAAAGTAAACTTGGTTGATGAAGAGCGACAGTAACAAGCTACAGAACTGTTTCATTTGTGCCGCTCCAGTTGTAAGGAGGATTATATTCTTACCACTCGTATTTTGAAGATCTTACATGTCTTCTATGATGACTAGTTTGCTTTTCTGTTTGGTTCTTGTAGGCTAGTAAGCCTCAGGAACTTAAGTAGCATCTGCTAATTGCACAAACGACAGTCACTGAAGAGGCAGTTCACCATTTGTCTCCAGGGATCCTGAAAGTTTAATCAGCTGTTGTCCTGTACAGCTAAAAAGAATCAGTATGAGGAAGAAATATAAGATTTTTTTTAATGGCCCACAATAACAGGAAGGAAATGTGGGAACTTAAATACAGGTTTAGAGAGCACCAAAGACTTCTGAAGAGGAAAGATGGAGCATTTCAACAATAAAATAACACAAAAAGCATCTCAGAGAAAATGACAACAGTGCATTATTAGTTTTCTGAGCCAAAATCCAAGGACTAGATTCTTAGAGACCCAAAAAGCAATAAAATTGGCTAAATATTGGTGTAGACAGAAAGATAATTAAAATTTACAAAATTACTACTTCTTGTAATTCTTGGGGCAAGGAGGAGTGGGAACRTCCAGATTGTATTCTAAACACTCAAGCTGAACATCTCTGCAAGTATCTAAAAGTCTGACTCAATATTTCAGACCCAAATATTAAAACTAAAGATAGGTAACAAGGCAGTTGCTTCATCTGAAATAGATTTTAGACATTCAGCAGTTCAGAGCCTATGAAAATTACCTTTATTTTCCAGTGAGAAAAATTATATTAGAGAATTTGCACAATTTTAACCTGTTTGATTTAAATTCTATTTCAGAGATGCAATCAACTACTTTAAGGGTTTTAATTCTTGCATTAATAAATTATCAGATCAAATGAAGCACTGAGGACTAAACCGATCCAAATGTTTCTATTAAGCGTCTGAAAACTCCAAATGTGTTTAGCTGAACTAGTGTGGTTTATCCAAAAACCCCACCAAAGTGAAATGACAGCCAACAATTTATACTGCCTTTCATACCATTTCAACATTTGCTTTARTAAAATTGCTTCCATCTCAGCATCTTTGTTCCTATAGGGATCTAAGCTTTTCCTTAATTCTACACACTTTGGAAAGTTGCTCTAAATTATATTCTGCAAAGATCCAGCTTTCTTCAAAATTTGTATCAGCAGCAACATCATCTTTTAGAAGTGGTATTACTGAAAAATAGACCTGCAACAACTGAACTCTCCAGATGTGAAAATGACCAAAAGTCACTCATTTTGTTTATGCATCCTAAGTTTCCTCTCCCTCTCTATTTTGATATATATTTTCAATTGTCTGTTCAATCGCTTTGTTTTGGCTCTGGCCCAGTAAAGTGTTTAAATATATGTTTGACTTAAAGTTATTTGGAGGCAAGACCTGTTTATGTATTTGCTATAAAATTTTTACCATAACAGTAAGTGGTTGTTATAATGGTGGCCAGTCAGATTATATAGTGGTATTTAACTACAGTAGGAGGAAGATACGACGTTATGCATAGAGAGGGAAACAGAAAGCTTTCTGTTCCTTCATGGTACTGCTTCTGCTTTTGTTTTTTGACTCAGTTGATTCTTCTTTCTTGTCTTTTTCAAGTTTCCATCAGAATTTAGGAAAAAAAAAAAAAAAGAAAAGATTTTTAAGTCCAAGAGATTTTACAAGTGTTCAGAAAGAATTCTGTCTTTTATAGCTCGGACCCTCCAATCTTTCAAGATTAAATGGAACTCTCACTTACGTAAGAGTTCAGAAGCTCATTCCTTTTTTAAGTTTTTCCAAAGCTGAAATATTTTCTTTTTACTGGGTAGCTAACGGTTAGGGTATAAAATCCATTAAAATTTACAGCATAATAAAGTTTCTGATTTAGATTTTGTTAGTGAGATGGTTATAACTAATTTTAACTTTAGGTTACATTTTTCAGAGGGTAAGTTAATAACTTGGGTCTGACCAAGCTGATTGGCTTAACTAAAAACCTGAGTTTCTTTTTTTGTGTTCAAATAGCTGTGATTTGAGGCAACGGCACTATCCAAAAACAAACAAACAAAAAAACCCACAAACAGTCCTCCTCTCCAACCCACAGTTCAAGGTTCAGCAGAGTTTTTCTTCTAGGCTTAGTCTTGCTTGYGTGTTGGAGAAAGCAAAGACCTTGCCTTAAAGTCTGGAGCGGAACCCCTCCTGTAGGCCACCAGAGGCCTATTAGTGACAGAATACATCTACCTCTGCCTGTGATGGTCTGCTGTCTCCAATAGGAGCTTTTCAAACTTTCTTTGGGGTTTTTCAGCTTCTTGATTCTCTATTTTGTTTTCTTAATCACCTGCAAGTGTCATAGCAAATTTGCTTTCTCCCAAAAGCCAGTCTGCACCTGGACATAAGGCATCTCTCTATACAGCCGTGTCATTTTCTCGTAGCCACTATCGTCTTATTTGCATCACATAACCATTCTGGGATTTCCAAATCCTCCATCTTTACTGGTCTTAAACTCAGCAACAAGCTGGTCTAAGCTCTTAAGTAGCCAACTTTTCCTAGCATAACTTAGTGAAAAGCTTTGAAACCATGATTCAAAATAGACACCATCAAGAAAAGAAAGATGATTGAAAGAAGAAATAATTTTAGATTTGATATGAGAATCTGGCAGATCTTTACTAACTGCAGTACACAGTCTGCCAAAATGCAGTGCCTGAGCAGTAAACATACCTCACTGCAGCTGCTGAGGCATGAATCCAAGCCGTACTCTGGGTACATTTTGTGCCCAAAGAYGCTCTCAGTCAACTCAGTTGAGAATAGTTGTTCTTTCAGTTTGTAGAGTTATAAATGACTAGAAATGAACAGTGTCCACAAGACCACCTTCTGCGTCCTCACTTATGGGACTCTAGTGGAGAATCTATGCCRATGACTTATCTATACCATGGAAAACTGGTACATCTCTGAACATGATTGTTTTAGAATACTCTGTCTTTGCTGAGAAAATCAAATCAGAAAATATGAAAATTAACTTCCAAAAATTATGAAAAAGGAACTTGAAATAGACCTATAATTATCCAAAATGAAAATTAATTAAATGAAATAGTGACCTTGTCTGAGGGAGGAAGATAAGGGATATGGAGCCTCAACAGGGTGCAGTTGAGTCAGTTCTCATGTTTCCTTGTAGTCATGACAAGACGTGACAGTTTCTCTGTGGGAGAAGAGGAATAATCTCACTTCAGCTGTAAGTACACCTAACCTGATTCTAGTCTAGAGCAAAGCTGTACCCAGTAATTACAGTCTATATCTTCTGTATCTAGCTCTCAAAAACCTGGTATTGCGGTTTCATATTTTCTAATGCATTTATTCCTATAGCACTTCAGAGAGAGAGTGATACTAGCTTTCCATTATAGAGGAGAAAATTAAGAGTAGATGGTCATGGAGACTTACATGAGGGGACATTCAATGGCTTTTATCTGGTCCCTTTGCTTAGGCTTCCTTTCTGTGAAAACTACTCTTGCACTTCTTCCTGCCAAAGAGATTTAGATACAAAGATTATGACCCACAACMGTGTACAGTCTGCTAACGTTGAAGAATGGGAGTTAATATTCCCTGAGGCTGAGGAAGGCATTGAAAGTAGGTTTCCAACATCTGGGGTAAATGCCCCGATTACAGGGCAGTTGCAGAAGTCGGGAGCATATACTATCTCTTGATAATGCTATGTTTTGCGTTGAACTCAGCCAGGTCAGGTGCTGAGACAAGTCCAAAATACATCTATCGTAGCAGGTCCATTGGAGATTTCAGCATAGTTTATGAATCCTAGCTAGGCTCAAATATAACATAAATACCAAACCACTCACTCTTGCTAAAATGATGGTACTTCTGGTTATGTGTAGAAACAGAACTCTGGGGATTAGGGGAATTTTACTAGTTAAAATGTTGGCACCCATGGACTTTCTTCCTCCTTGTCAGAGTACAAAATAGGCCAAGTAATTAATTAACTCCCTCACACCTGGATTCTTTTCCTCCGTGCAACAAAAGGAAGCATTTGTAGATGGCTCAAGATTCTTTTACAGTCATACAAGCTGCTTATTTATGTAGCACTGACAGATACGCAATACAGTAAACCATATTCTCAGCTGTGAATGCATGTATTTGTCCAAGTGGAGGATGTTGGCTAATCAGAGAATTAGTTAGGACTCCCCAGTCCCCAGTCTTTCTCTGTGCTAAAACAGGTTAAAATGCCTGGAGGGTTTTCTGAAATTACGTCTTCTGGCAACAGCTTTAGAGTAATTACCGTGGAGTATCTGAGCACAATGAAATCCAAACATACCTTTGAGATGTTTCCCTGCTTTATGCTGAAGGAGTGCAAGGGTTAGTAGAGGAGCTGGCTATTCCTACAACACATGCACTGAGGATGCCACATAGTTCTTCCAAATGAGAACGGAGAATCTGGTATTTTCTGTCATTCATGAACGATCACAGCCAAAATCTGGAGTAATTTATCTCACTGGATGCATCTCCACTCATCCCCCATCCCATCTAATTAATATTTCATTCCTCCTAGACTAATTGCTTGATTTTGAATGTGAATTTATCATAATTCCATTGCTTATAGAAAATCTGAATATAACCAAACCTCGTCTGATCTCAGTATCTCTGTCCTGGTAGAGGGAGAAAGAATAAGACAAGGGAATTTATGAGGGGAAAGAGAAAAATGTAGCAGGGAAAAAACAGTAGAAATTTTGTATTCTCACTTCAAAACAAAGTATTGGATTATTTGGAGTACAAACTATTTTTATTGGATCTAAACTTTTCCTTAAAATAATAGACATAATCCAGAGTTCAACAGTAGATCTGGACCTAAATAGCCAAAAGTAATCTGTGTTGTTCTGCTGAACCTGCTAGATTCAGGTTCAGTGCTAGTTCTAAGACTTAATTTCATTAATATAAGAGTAGCAGTTCATTCTACCAAATCTTTGACCAAAATTTCCAATAAAAGATGTTTAAGAACAACAGAAAATCTTTGTATGGATTATTTAGCAGAACACAAGCACAGGAGGAACTGCCTGAGCCTATACTCATAGACTCCTAAGGAAGAAGGACATGGCATAGCATATCAATAGTTACGTTATTGGGGTTTCCAGATTCAGTTCTGTGGCCTGCTGGACTTCAAATACTACCTGTGCAGTTTGGTTTTCTGTTGGGGCTCCTAGACACTGAAGCCTCCCGTTTCCTATTCTGAACACAATACTGAAACAGATGAACACCTAACTAGATTCATTCTGTCCCTCATCCTGTCATCAGTCTTTGAAGATAGATCTGTAACAGAACAGACATTATAAAAGAAAAGACGATTTGAATTAAATTAATTGCTTTAAGTTTCTGTCCTATACACTTAGTGTTATAAAATACTACATGCCTGAAAAATATAAAATATTTAACCATTTCCTGCCAAATCTGAACTGTATTTTACTCAGCAAATTCATCCTGTTCTTAGGCAGCAATCCCTGCACTTCTTTCTCAATATGAACAGAGAAGGGCCTAATTTGCATCAGTGATAATTATAGCTGTTCTTTAGCGCACACTTYATTGGAACTTTTTGAATGGTGCAGAGGTACTTTCAAGAAGACGCCAGGAGATTTACGAGGAAAAGAAAAACAAAAATGTTGATGTCTATTATGATTTGCATTAAAATAATGTTTTGAAGCCAGAGACTGGAGCTTTGTTGTGGTGGCACAATGCTCTCAGGTAGTGAAAAACAGTATTTACCCCATAGAATCTGCAACCTTAACATATTGCAAAGGCAAAAGCTGAACGAGCGTGAATGTATGTGACAAGGAAACAGTGACACAGGTGGTGCTGGGAGAATAAGAACCACYCTCAGCACACTGGTTTTCTGGTCACTTCCAGGTGCTCCACAGCAGAACARGAAATGGTGTGAAGACACTTGTTGAGAAACGCTTAGAAGAAAGACCAACAGGAAGACTTACCTGGCGGCTAGTGAAGGCTTGTGCTGATTACAGCATGCTAAAGTTTTCCAGGCTGTTGTGGCACACATTTGGTGGTGAGGCAGCCTGTCGTGCAAGAGCTCTCTATGTAAGCGCCAGTCTTGTGCTGGGCTCCAAAGTATATTCCCCAGGTTAATTACATGAAGAAGACAAGCTGGCTGCCATCGATGTCGTGTGAGTTTGTACAAATTGTTCCTCTCACCACCTTCTCCCCTGACCCTTCTCCTCCCACCATCTCTGCAGGGTTGTCTTAAAACTTTAAAATCAGGTTGGGAATCAAATGGAGCACCACTTGTAAAGATGCCTGGAAATTATGCTATCTCAGCTCTGCCTAGTCTCCTGTTGTTTCTGCAGTGTTGGCGACTCTGGAGACTATAATGTGAATCTTGCACAATTTCAGTGTAATCAAAATGACTTTGGAAAGCTCAATTTTTGCAAAATAAATCTGAGATTTGGATTTACTTCAATTTGGAATGAATCCATGTGTTAAGTTCTTGGAATTTCCTGTAGAAAATACTGTTTTTCAACTGACTCCACTCGAGAGGGTAAGACGAGGCTCATTGGCAACTGAGCATGAAGGAGCCGCTGTGTCACCATCTTTGTTTTAGCTATTCTTTGAACAAATTGAAGTTTGCCAGCCCTGCCAGAAGGCCTTTTTATTTCATATAAACTACTGACTATCAAGTGTTGTATCTTTCAGTCATTACTAGTCTTTGAATTTGCAAAGGCAAGAGGCAATCTATTCTGCTATACTATATCCTGTGCACAGCTCTATAAAATTCACAGCGATACATTGGAAAAGGCTACATTTTTTGTATTTATTTTATTCTTTAAAAATAGAGTATGTTGTTTTTCTGTTTGTACAGACCTTAAAACATATTCACAGGTAAGCTGAAATGGTTCCAAGAATGCCAAGTAATCATAAAGGTCATTTGATAGATTCATGAGCCGTTTCTAAGGCRAGTGAGGAAGTCTTTATTTAAGATTAACCTTACCCAGGTTGATGCTGCTGATATGTTGCATTCTTGAAGTCCTTTGGGATGAAGGCACTAAGCAACTGGAACAATTATATGCAGTATGGAAATATCTACTTTACACATAGATTGGCAGATATTGTACTCTCATATCTGAATATATTTCTCCGTGCTGGTTCAGCTCATAACTTATTATGAACATTTTTTATTCTTTCTTGCTAGCATATGTCTGCTTTTATCTCATCCATTATTGGCACATGTATTCTCACAACATAATACTATAGCGGCCATTTTAGTATAACAGATGGGCAAGAGKATTATTTGTCTTGATACTTCATTCAGAAACCACGTTTTGTTTATATTTTGTATTGACATTAAAAAGCTTTTCAACCAATGGGGTTTTTCTTCTGTGTTAGTTTCTTTTTATTTTATTTTTAGTGATCCAAAAAGACACAATTTTTTTTCTACTTCAAGAACAGAATGATAGCACTGCCTGGGGGTTACCCGTAGCAATGTKCTAACTTCCAATGCAAATCAAACGCAAAGGCTGATGAAGAAGAGATACAAAATTGCTACTGTATCTTTGAAAATAGAACTTAAACATGAAATTCACAGGCTGCACACTTGATAAAAAATCCAGAAATAATCAATTCCAGAAAAAAGAAAAGAAGCAGATTCCTCTCAAATCAAAATGAATTTTTAGATTTATCAGATACATTTCRGTTGCATTTTTATACTACAATCAAGCAGGGAAGCAAAGCTGGAAATAGCTTACTGTTTTGGAGAAGCAAGGAATGAGGTAGAATGTGGGTCTTTTGATTGCATATAATTGTATGGGATTTGTCTCGTTCTCTTCCACTGCAGCACTGACAGTTTAGACTTCAGATATGGATGATCTGATCATCATAAAAACATCCTTCGTGGTGAATAGAATCGTCATCCCTCTGAATCAAAGGTAGAACTCTCCTTGGGCTTTCCTTGTCCCAGGATTTCACATTTTAGCAATCRCTGTACAAAACTAAAGCTAAACTACCATCCTGAATATGTATTTCTGTAAAAAGAGATTCATATTTCTAGAGCTTGTAGTCCTCACTTATCACATAAATCAAAGGAAAGTTTTACTGTCCAAGTAATGTTATATCTGGAATGGACCACTGGGAGATTGATATCCCTTAAGTTAAACAACTGACACCGATTCAAAGAGGAAAGTCTGGATCGAAACACACATGTTTAAACTCACGATGTTGAAGAAAACTAAAATCTGGGAGGTTAGATTAGCCAGATCTTGCACTTTGGGGATCTAGGTCAGAATTTTTATCACCTCTGATCCTAGAAGCTCATTTGTAGTAGTTTCTAGGTGATTAAAAAAAAAAATCTTTTGAGCTCTTTTTGTTCATGAAAATACTGAGAAGAGACTGCACTGCTCAGCTAATCATTAGTGATTCTATAGTTAAAATCATTGTTGATTAGTACCAGTGACCAATTAAAGGTGAGATGATAAAGTCGGGTTGAGATGGCTCTCAAAAGAATTTTAGGAACATTTAGCTAAAATCAAAACTTCCTAAGAGAACATTGTGACACCCCTAAGAGGATAATTTAATCCTACTTCTACAGGTGCATGTCCAGTTTCTCCAAAATACCATATATTACTAACACTGGAAACATGCAACACTGTACTTTACATAGCACCATTGTTTGATATTACATACCAGAGACAAACAGAATGCTTTTATATTTGATTTTGTTTTATTTTGTTTTGTTTTGTTTTATACAGGACAGCTCAACCAGAGGGTAGAAMAGGCAAAGAACCTGCATTTATAAATTAAACAGAGATTTTTCTTTGTGGACTATTTTCAACATTCAGCTAACTGAGTTCTACAATGTTAATGTTTGAAATACCCTGTGAATGAAATTTATTAGCAAAATACGATAGAGCAGTTAAATGGGTTGCAATTTAATTTTCCTAATGACATCACTGTAATAGATTAAAAAAACTTCAACATTTTCATATTCCCTTGCGCCTTTTGTCCAGTCTCCGATTTTTCATGTCTTAGAAACAAACATATGTGAACATAAGTACTGGTAATACTAAACTTTTGAATGTTACTGTTTCCTCAGCATGTCAATTACTTCTAGAAAGTTTGGGTTATCTAAAAATGTTTCTGTTTGATTCATCTTCTCTCTCAACCTTTTCTGATTTTCTGGATTTCCTGGTTATTCAACTGAGCACAAATTGCTGTTCATACAGAKGCACTGCCATGATTTCTGATTTGCAGGCTGTCACTCCCATTAATAACCTACTAGGCTGTCATGCTGTCATTCCTTGTTGCTGCAACGATTTGTTTCAAACATAGGGGCTGATTCATGAAGAATAAAAAAAGCGGTTGTCCTGTTTCACAGGAACCTCAAAATATTTATGCAGAAAATGTGTGAAAAGCACACACACCACTTTTATCCTGAAGAATGTGATTGCCAAATACCCAATTTGTTTTCCTGAGAGGAGAAAGAATATAGACTGAATCTTCCACTCATTTTCTTTTAATGAGAACGTAACATTTTTAATAAAATCTTCCTTTTCTAAAATTTCCCAATTTCAGTACCAGAGCTATGGTATGATARTTCTCCAGGAAGATGCGATGGCTTAAAAACTGATATCAAAGCAGATTTTAGGGATATTTTTTCAATTATTTCTCGCCTTGCCTTTCTCGGAAGTATGAATGGCAGATATCTTAGCAACAAAAGATAAAAATATATCAACGCCCTTCAGTCTTTTGTTTTCCTTTCCTGATTCACAGGTATTTGGCCAAATTTAACTCTGAGAGATACTGGTGCATCCTCATTGACTCTTACAGACTTTTGCTTTAGAAAATGAGAAAACAACGTGGCCCACTGGATTCATTGTTCAATATTTCTTTATATTGTTGGGCAACTGTGTGTGTGCCTGTGTTTATGAAAGGTCAGGCAATTTTCGTGACGGGCAAAACCTTGCTGATGAATGAACCAACACTTGCCTCTACACAAAGCAGAAAACAAACCCGGGCTGAATCAAAACCTGTAAAGGTTTTGGCCCATCAGCAAGAATGCAGAAACTTCCTTTGCCCTGCAAACTGAAGACAGACAGCTCATTGAATAGGATGAACCTAGYGACCGAGCGATAGCAGAGCTGTTCCCCTTGTGGTACCTGTTTTTTCTGAGCGTTTTCTCAAGGGAGGGCAGTGCACCAGGACGTCTCCCTTGGAGGCRGACGGCCTCCTCCCGAAACACCTCGTCTCGGCGTTGGCAATGCAGCTCACATACTCCCCGAGTTTGGAAGAGGCTGGAGCTGCCAGGAGCTGAGCTCCTGCACTTTTTCTGCMGCCAAGGCCTGACATTGGCACCTGTCCTGAAGAAACACATAGAAGAAAGTTACTGAATAAGGGAACAAAACAGGATGCTACCGTAAATCAAAACTGGAACAGAAAGGGAATATGGAAAGTATTTGAATCTCARCTGTAGTGCTGGCTCCCAGTTTCTCATTTCCCCCTTTGCCATCCCCAAGCTGCTTCTCTCCAGCCCAAATCTGCTCTATTTCAGTATTATAAAGTTCCTGCTCTCCTTCCACTCATCTCCCCGTGCTGTGCTGTCTGCTTGAGTACTACCTACAGATAGCTGCTAATGAGTGAACTACTTTAAAACACCTACTTAAAAATATTTAAGTCATTAAGCTGACTTTGTACTCTGTAATTTAAACTAATATTTTAAAGAGGCAGCCTCCCAATTACAGCACTATTGTTATCTGCCATAAGACTTGCGTTTTAACCCACTTGAAAATGTGTCCCTGCCAAACAGTATCAGCAGCTAGTCCCAAACCTGTCAATGCCATAGTATTTTCTAAATTGATGTTTAATTAATGAAGTACTATAGCAACAGGTTTTCTCTCTCCTTTTTTAATTTGATCTCCATGGCATTATAGGAACCTAAAGCTTCCACTAGGCATATATTCCTACCGTTTCCTTGTCAGAGGAAATGTATATTCATTTTAGACTTGCAGAGGCAATTACAGTAGCCACCAGTTGCCTACAGCAGCTAATCAAAGTGATAACCTGCAAGTTCTCAACTCCCCATGAGACAACCCACTTGCCTCCAGCTGATGAATGCCAAAAGAGCAGCATGGGCCCAACAGTAATGACACTGTCATCTAGGAGAAGTTTCTAACTAACCCATAGTTTCATAAAGACTCTATTAACATCTCATAAAAAGAGATTTAGATAAAACATTCTAATAAGATTTCCTTTAAAAGGGAAATACGAGCACTGATGTAACTGACTGTCTGTTGTAAAATAGTAAGCTGGAATTTGCCTAGTTGCAACCTTTGCACCTTGTTGTGAAAAGTGATGAAATCTTTCCCARCTGTTTTCAAGAGTGTGACTAACCTCTGACTAATATCCTATCATGCCCTTGCCTAAGTCCAGCCACACACTCAAGCACAAGCTTTGTCTTAAACAAATGCATAATGCCCTGGATTTCAAAAGGATTCAAGGGGGTAATGTTAAGCATACAGGAGCACTGTAGAAAAGTGGGCTATAATGATATTAGAAACTAGTACCCCAGACTGCTAGTTTCCATATTAATTGATGTTGCCTACAATGGCAGTTTAGCAAAACAAACTGAAAAAGTAAAAGAAAATAGTGTTTATAAACAGACCACAATTATTTGCAAAAGGAAGGAACTCACCACCCTGGTAGATTTCCTTTAGTTTTTTCTACATGACCAGTCTCTTGATTTTGCTGAAATTTTATCGTTTAAGAACATGCCTGCATTTGGCAGTGATATCACCCTCTCCATAATTTGCCACTGTATTAGTGACAAAACCGGCATGAAAAATACACCTTATATTTCAGAGTTCAGCATATGAATATTTTAAGTAAATTGAATGAAAAGGTTTGAAGGCCACTTCTAAGATCTTTATTTGATTCAGTGTCATAGACTATGCAACCAAACAGAAAGAACAGCTGTATGGTTTAAAAAAAAAAAAAAAAAAACCAAACAAAAAACCCCGCAGAAACTCCTTACCCTCTGAAATGTAAAAGCTACCCATATGAAGAAATTCTCAGTGGCTATGCTGTTTTTCTAATCTAGTTATTAAGTCTGAGTCTCTTTAAGGCTTCCGGCCAGGTTTTGACATTGGAATTCAGGATATTCTAATTAGGCTGCAGTCCCACAGGAGATGTTTCTGGCTTCTTCAGTGTGACGGGAATCCTGGAGGATTCCAGTTTGTAGGCTGCAAGGAGAACAGCTTAGGTTAGTACAATTTCCTATCCATGTTGTACTCATCGTCCGGGGAATGAACTTCTGTTCTACCATTTCCTAGTCTCATTAAAAAGTTGGTAAGTTTTTAAAGACTGCAATTTCATTTTTTTTATGATTGCCACCACCTGCAGTGGACACAGCCTTTGAAAGACAACGTATCGTCATGCTACTATTATTATTTGCTTTTCACCAGCACTCGAAGAACGTAAACAACGCCAAGGCCTGTCATTCTTGGTACTCCACAGCAATAGGTGATCCTGCATTTGGAGCTCAAAGCGTAGTCAGCTCGAAGATCACACCAATTCAGCAATGTCAGAAACAACAATTTTTTTTCCATACTAAACATGAGAAAGAATAGCGTATCTTGAAATGCAGGAAAAACCTTCAGGCATATATCTCTCTGAGGAGCATCTGGACTGAGGGAATGCTCCAATGGCAGCAAAACCTGGCCACGGGTCTACTGCTGAGATGCTTGGCCCTGTCCCCTGTCAGGGAACATGCCTGCCCAATGCCTCTATGAGAAGGGCTGGAACAAAAAAACCATCATATTCCTGTCTGCACCTCTCTCCCCACCCTGGGGCAGCCTTTGTGGTCTCTCTTCCAGCATTAGGGAGGCAAAAATTAGGGTGGCATGGTGGGACAGAGCAAGTGAGCCGCTGGGCTGGGGCTCTCTGATGTGAGTGGGCAGTCAGGCTGCATGGAGAATTACCTTGAAAAAGCAATGCCTGGTGCAGGGAGCTGCCCTGCTCTGTAAAGTACTTCTGAAGAGGATATGTTTGAGGCAAACAAGTATATAACTTTCGCAGTTTAGTTCTGGCTATTTTTATCTTTCAACAGATTACAACAGGCCTAAATAAATGGATTTAATATGCATAAGACAGGCATGGTGGACRAAATGAAAAATACCCTTTAATAGTTAATAGACATCTCATCCCTGTTAATTGTATATTTGCTCATATAGGACACTTTTAATCAGTGGTCCCCAGTACACCAGTAATATCTGAAGTCCACAAACTCTTTGCGAGTCATACTTTCATAACTTTTTGACTTTGCCTGGGGGCTCATGATAGGCCTGACTATGAATTCATTTTCTGTGGGACAGGCTTCTTGTAAATGACCCCAATCTGATGTGAAAAAATGCTGAAACTCTAGCAAGTCTTTAATTTCAGTGGGAGTTACTCATGTCTGTGCCAGAGCTTCACTCAATTCTTGTCTCCATATCTCCTTGACAACTTCAGTAAAGTATAGGAGAGCAAAGTTCCCCCTCACTTTTTTTTTTTTTTTTCCTAATTTCCTCAATTTCTACCAGTGATGAATACACTTAGAATACAGTTGGAAAAGTGGTAGTATAGAAAGATGCTCTTTTACTCAACAGTCTTGCTTCCTATTTGTGACCAGAGTCAGAACCAGTGATTTYCTAGAGGTTTTGAACAGCAAAAGTACATTTCTAATATTTTTCTTCTTTTCAGTGAAGCGTACTATAGTTGACACATCAGGAGAAGAGTGTGGATTCCAGTCAGGCTAGTATGGGAATAGAAGTTTGGAACTGCCTGGAATGTGGGACAATATTTCCATGAAGATTTTGTCRTTTCTATTTAATATTACAAACTTTAGCAACAGAAATGCACACAAAGATTTGCAACTGCAAACTTCAAAATTTTCTCGTTCACCTTTTGAGGCTATGGTTAGTTAAATT
The DNA here is from genome assembly GCF_003343005.1 of Rhea americana. Taxonomy (NCBI): domain Eukaryota; kingdom Metazoa; phylum Chordata; class Aves; order Rheiformes; family Rheidae; genus Rhea; species Rhea americana. Next base: position 1,294,329 of record NW_028187055.1, on the reverse strand, counting down.
CAAACCGCAGGACCAAGCCTTCTTCTGATAAATGTTTTACATGAACTATAAGAAAGTTATACCTTTGGAGTCACRAGACAAATCTGAAGCCAGCTCAGAGGTAAATGGCACAGAATTTGCCTTATATAATCTCTTCTGCAAATAAGGACTCCSAAGGAGGGAATAACTTTCCTTTCCAGTCCCAAGTGAAATACCTTTTAGAAAGTACATACATTTGTTTTGAGCTACTGAAAGACAATAACTGAAATCATTCCCCCAATTATATTTCTGCAGCCAGTTTTGAGGGTAGAATAAAATGTAAATTTTGTCACTCTAGAGAGTATGGAGTAAGATGGTCATCCTTTGTATTTCTGATATCAGTTGAAATCAGACCATACTCTTAAAAATCTTGTTTCAATTTCCTCCAATAGCACAGAAGGATGACACCTAACAGATGATACCAGCTGTCAGCTTTATACAACCCTATCTGTAGACTTCAGACAATTATCTGTAATCAATAGCTATAGCATCGTGGTAATAAAATTATGGTACTTACATATAGTTACACTTATGTTCAAATATATCCAGTTCCAGTCAGAGCATATATCAATGGAGTAAATCTTGGGAAGTTAGTAATTCTCAATAGAAAGCAAGGAAGGTCAGATTCGTCTTTTCAAAGAAATTATGGTTCAGAAAAAACTCTTGCTTTTCAGCTGGTCTGTTAATATTGTCAGTCTTTTGGATTTTAAAAGAAATTTTTCTGTCTAAAACTTTCGCAGAAATTCCCCTGCTGTTCCTAACTGTGTTGCTCTTTATTTTTCTACTAAATAAAATTCTCATGATTATACTTATATAACTGAGCATAGTATAGTTTATCACACACTGATTTTGTTGCTTAAGGTCAGAAACTAGTGGACACTTTTGGACTCACAGTTGCTTGTAAATCAACCAAGATGAAATTCTCTTGTCAGCATAAAGAGCGACTTGTGTTGTATTTCTCATGTTGGGCTTTCCCCATTCAGTTTCAGTGTACCGCCTCTCCCCGCTCCTTTTGTGTTCTTTCTCTATTGTCTCATTTCCTGGTCTTTTATTCTCTCCAGCTTTTGCCTTTAATTTCTCCTACTACTACTACTTTTTGATTCCTAGCATTGATGTTAAGGGGAGTATTTTATGCCAAATGCTGTYTTTATTGGTGTTAAAATGACTTCTTTTTTTTTTTCCTCCATATAAAGATACTGTGATACTTTGGCTATATTACAGATCCAGATTTTAGTTCTACCATGACTTTTCCCCATGTACATAATTAAATCCTGAGTCCCAGTCACCCTGCTGTTATGAAAAGAAAAGAAAAATAAAATCCTCACAAAGGAAAAAACGATGCCAATATGCAGGTACCTGTGCATGTTTCACACCGGACATTGYTGCAGCTTAAATACATTAAAACCAGCTCTGTACAAGCAGCTACAGGTAGGAAATAGAGGGCRTTATAAAAAGACTGATAGAGTCGATCCCTTTTTTCGTATATGGCTTACATGTGCAGGCTCTTGGCAAGAGCTTCCCCTGTTTCTAGAAGGAGCTTTCTCCAAAGGTTCAGTGCTTATGGTCAAAGTTCCAATTTTCTAAGGTTCTCATCACATAGAATGATTTTTATCACAAATTTTACACAGAAATATGTCATTCTCTTCCCCAGCTACTGCTGCCCRTAGCTGGAAGATGGAAACATCTAACCCATCAGCATTGATGGGGAATCCAGTCTGGTTGAGCCTATGCAGAAGTCAGAGCTGTTGTTTCTTCAGGCATTTCCAAGTCAGTTTTACACCAGCTAATTTGCGTAAGCCTTTCCTGATTCCCTTTTTGGTGAAAACTGAGATTTTTTTTCATTCTGGAAATTAAGAGGACAAYGAAAAGGAGAGGCGGCTACTTGTGGCACGCTCCCAAAAGCTGCAGAGTAGAGTCTCCTTTTGCAAATCCTCCTGATTCTCCCCGAGGAAAATGATCCTGAACTGGCCCAGGGAGACGGGGTCATTCAGATTCCCCTTGCATCAGATCTTGGTTGAGTAACATCACATCTGTGCTATTTCCTGAAACTGCAACACAGTGCCATTATCAAAGTGAATTTAGGTGTCTACAAAGTGGACACTTTGGGCTAAGAGTTCCTTTTGGGAAAATAGGTTGTATCCTGAAAGCCAAGGATAGTCAGAAGATGGTCAGTGTGTCTTAGAAAATAGCCTATAATTCCTTAAGTGCTAGCTAAGGAAATAATATACAGCCAGAGGAAAAAMTAGAGCTGTCAAGACCCTGAAAGATCTGATTTACATGAGATTTTTCTTTTTCTTTTCTCTTTCATTTTTTTTCTTTTTGCTAACTAGAGTTAAAAACAAGGTAATCACACCATAATTACAGCTTTGACCAGTTCTCTGCTGAAGACAAAAATGATTCTATGTAGGTCACTTGCTGATGCCTAAGTTTATCAAAACAGACTTACATCATGATGATATCAGATTAAAATCAGCTGTGACATGCACACAAAATCTGCAACTATTTCAGGTATTGCCATTAATGGGCTGTAATGTATTTCGCTATTAATTATGTTTATAAATTATGTTTATTGTCTTATAATTAGTAGTACTAACGGTGCATAATATCAATTGGGTCATTAAATATGTAAACAATAAATAATAGTAATATTAATGCCACAAAGCAGCAATGCTTGACAGCGTCATGTATATTCAGTCAGCCTGAGACTATATTGCTCTGCATTTCAACGGCCAGACATGGAACAGTGCCAGTCACTGGTTTAATGAATGTCAAGACAACTGCAGAAGTAGCAAAGTTGGCTAGCAGCTAGTCCAAAGGAAAAAAAAAGTCTAACAAAAGAGGTGAAACCAACTCTTAAATAACTACATGAGAGGATGTGGACTTTTTGCATCGTTTTACCATTGCCCATTCCATTCTCCTAGGCAACAGGTGAGCCCAGGCTTCTCTGTTGTAATATCTGAACTGGAAGACCTCGCTGGCTTGTTAGGATGGCTGGAGTGACAGATTTCACTTCTGGATTGTGTACGGATAAATCAAAGACAAACAACAAACTATTAAAAGCTAAGCAGATGATCCTTTGACATTGAATGCTATAATTCCTAAAACCTTTTTTTAGTAAAGTTCCTTTGGAGAAGGGTGAGTTGGGTTTTTTGTTTGTTTTTCTAATGGAAGCTTCACAGTCTGTTCAGCTTTTTATATCTGTTGAATTTGGCTGGCAGTATTGGAGAGACAAGCTACAGCTGACGGAAAAACAAATGGTCTGAAAACCAATGGAAATCCTGTAGAAGCACTGCACTGGGCACTATATTGACATTCTCTCTTCAGATGGAGTGTGGTGGATAAAGGTGCCTTTATACTCACTGATCAGTGTGAAGTGTCTTAGGAAACTCCAGGAATTTATTCTAAAATTTAAATTAAAGCTATTTGTTGCAGAAAGGGCAACATCAATCACATTTTTGCCACGACCAGGATGGCACATTAAGAGTGATCATGAAATCATTAACATTTGGCACAGGATTCTCAAGGAAACTATGTATTTTAAAATTTTCTCAGTTTGTGCATTTATTCCAGACTAAAGCAGCAAAATCACATTTTTTTCAGTCCTTTCTTCCCCTAATTCCTAAATGAGTGATCTTTATCATGTCAGACCTCTCAGCTTCCTATACTGCAATGCCCAGAACTCCACCACCGTGGAGGCACTAATGAGGCTTTTTGGTCACTCAGCAGTTAACATTTCCAACAATGTGAGTATCTAGGGAACTTCTAGGGCAAATTCAAAAATATTTAACTTAAAATTACACATTTTAACAATTAAAAAAGAAATTAGCAAAAATACTAGAACTTAATCTTTTTTCCAGCCAGCCTTGTGACACTTTGCTGGACTCAGCTAAACTTGATATGGCAACATTAATTGTATCCCAACAAGTCTTCTATGTCATTATGCCCAATGGCTGTTTTCCAGTTTCTTGATCTGTGATGGTAGCAACTTTATCATATCTAATGAGTTCAAGCAAGACTTTCTCCAGCCTATTTACCATCCTGGGTAAAATAATGTTTGCTACCTTATCCTCCATAGGGTACATGACTACACAGGATAAAAACTGCCAGTTCAAGTCTGCCACACAAGATTGCCAGAACAGGCTTAATCCTGTTATTGCAAGTGTTTCTCTCCTTGGTTTTATTTTTATTTAAATTATAGCTTTGAAGGTTAGGTGTTTATGGTCAGACTCCTCTGTAATTTTTCTCTGACTAGTCATGGCTACTTTTCTACATGTACATAAAAACAACTCTTTACTCATGTATTGGTGCATTTGATCTCTGTATGTCATTACTGGAACCATTTCCATATATTAACTACTTGTTGGTTCTTTCTAACCTTATGGGAATGTCCCATCAAAATGCTGAGTTTTTGTAAAGAGAATCTGTTTATCTGTTTACTATAAACAGAAACTGTTTATAAACTGTTTATAGTATCAAAATGGCTGCAAGTTTGAGGAAGGGGGCATTTAGTCAGGTATATTGATATAATTAAATTCTTTTCCAAATCACACCTCAATATTTTCAGAAAGCACCTAGAAGCACTGCAACTGAAATTGCCTAGGATCACATTTACATTCTGCTTACTCCTGTATATGAAGGTGGTACAATGCAAGTACTTGTACTCTCAGATGTAACCCAAATATTGCCCAGTCCTTTCAAAGATGTGACTTTATTAATGATCTGATTAAGGTCAGCCTTTTCCTTGAGATTGGATGAGCACTCCACACTTTTCCTCAAGAAGGGTTGTTCCTAGAAAAGGGGTATTTAACAAATCCTATTGTCTCATCCCAGACCTCTTTATTTTATCTGAGGATCCTCATGTTACAATATGCAAGCTCCAAAATTCACTTCATCCATTCTTTTTGCTAAGTCTGAACTATAAACTCTGGATTTGCAACCATTGGCAGAGTTCAGATACAGTTTTAGGTTCCCAGAAAAGATCTTTTAGTTTCTTTYGGATTCATTTTTTCAAGTTTATCCTTTTTATTTCACTGTTTTAGCATACTTTCCTGTGCAAAATAGGACAGATATGAAGCAGCCTTCTTTCCTTCCCTTTTTCTTATTTTGCTATTTCATCATCTTGCCCATATTCTATTTCTCTCCTTGCACACCCTCTCTTCTGGCCCTCTCTGTTTCTCTGCCTCTCCCTTTCAAAGCAGAGACCTCCTCCACACTCCCACTAGAAATATCAAGCTAGATGTTTAGCATACGGATCTCTGAAAGTGCTGGGCACCCTCTAACTGACAGTGATATCGCTTCCCTAGTTTCTGCTGGAGTTGAATTTCCTTGGCACCTTCTACTATCATGCTTGTATACTTAGGGCTTTTCCATTTCAGAGCTCAGCCTTCACTATCTTTCAACACTTCCCTTGTTTCTGAGAACTGTCTTTTATACAGCTCTCATTGCTCTCTTTCAGTCTGCTTAAAATGCTATATTTAGCTGTCTTCAATTTTGGCAAACTCTGATTTTTATTTAAAAAACAAAATCAGATTTTAATGGTCAAGCTATATGTAAGCAAAAGCTTCTGGAAGGATTGTCTCATTTGACATTCCAGATTGCAACTGGAACAGATCTCCATTTCTGAGTATGATGATTGCTTCTGCCTAACAGGAGCAAACAAAGAGTAGAGTTGTGTGAGTAGTAGGCAGATATTCTGCCCCATAGTGCACTGAAATCCTAATAACCCTGATTAGAGTAGCCTTGTTGCCTGATTTTTCATCCCAAATTCTCAGTTTGGATCTCTGATCATTCTGATCCTGCWCTCCATGCTCATTACCAGAATATTATCAATCTGAGAGGAGGGACATGGAAATGAGCCTTTTCCCTACAGCTGATCAATAACAGCATAATTAAGGACTGTAGGCCAAATCCTCCACTAAGGTAATTCACTGTGATTTACTCCACCTGCAAATCTAGCCCACAACATGGAGTTACTGTTGTTAAAATGTTAAATCACTTCCAACCCAGRCATAAAACATGCATTCTACGCTTACCTTCCCATTCATACTTCTCTGAATTTTCCTTGATTTGATTGCCTGTCATTCAGGAGATGGGGGAGACCATTTCCTGAAAGAAAACAAAGCTAATTTTAATACAGGATCTGCTTGATCCCTCAAAACGGGTCAAAGTTTGGATAATTATGGGCATCTGACTGATGTTCAGATGCTTACATTCCCCAATGAATCCGTAACTAGCTCTATGTGATGGAAATATCTCACACTATTCTTGTATTTGCCAGCTTGCAGTGTCATTCCAGATGGCAAACACAAAAATAGTATGAAAAATTTCTTTATGAAATTCAGGCTCTAAAAGGGCTTTGTTAGTCCTACAACAGATTTTCCAAGATGCTCAAACTGTCCACCCCTTATTAACATAAAACACCCAAACAGGAGTATCTTGTAAAATCATTGTTACAGTAAATTTCAGGCCATTACTAATTTAATTACTGGCTACTTACTAAAAGGATATTTATTTCTTCACCACTCCTCTAAGAAATCTACCTCTGTTAGATTTTATTCTTTGCTTAATGCTACTTTCATTAGAGTAGGAGTATCTTCAGAGCAATAGAATTGTAAAGGTCTCAGTTGTTAACATGAAAGTGGGACTGCTTAAATTTGATTACTGTGTTTAATGAAGTGTCACATTTATTTACAAGATGACATGATGAATCACATTACAGTTATTATAAATCAGCTTATAAGAATGGACAAATGGTTCAATAAAGCAATGGATTTACAAATCTAAGATGAACGCATTTGGGTTCCTTGTCATATTTCCCTTTAAAAAAATGGTAGTGCACTGTTTACTTTAGCCCAGGAGCTAAATTGGCAATTTACTAAAATAAAAATAAAAAAAAAAAAGAGAGAGAGAGAGAAAAGATAGGATCTGCATTTCATTTTGCACTATACTTTCTGTCTCACTGGCCAAAAATGTCAGATCATTCACATGGACAAATCCAGTTCACCTCAACATGTGCATTAACCTTAGGGCCATGCACTTGTGTTACTGTCTTCCTCTATTTATCCAGTCCTGTCCCACCCCTAACAGAAGACCTGTCCCACATTCATACCAGATACGATATCTTCTGACAAAATCATTTTTCTGTCTCCTTCATTTACTATTCTCTGGACCCTGAACTGGGGTTCGGATTACCCCCATACATATCACCGTTAAGATTAAAATAAAATTCCATCTGCTTGCTTCAGAGCATTACCTTTTCACACTTTCATCACCTTGCTRTGTGTGACAGTAGTGACTTGAGTTGCCCAAAGCCTGAAGAAAATCAGAAACTAAATAAGCATCCATCCAGTCACCCTTCTTCCCCATCACCCCCCTCCTTGGAGCCTTCATTAAAAGGGTCTTAGTTCACTTCCATGTGAAGGAAATTGGCTCATTTGTGTGCTGTAGTCTCTCTCTCTGCCTGACTTGCAAAGGAATTTGTTTGAAACATTTTTTTCAGCACATTTCTGTTTATTTGTGTTTGCCCTGCAGAAATGCTAATGCAGGTTCATTGCATTAAACAGGCCTGATAACGTCTGAGTGCACTCACATATGTGTTGACTGAAAAACAGCCCCATATTGGGGGGGGGGGAGGCTGTGGAGGAGCACATGTGTGTGTTTTGGGGTGTGCGGGGATGGGGGGAGGCTTCCAAGTGGTTGAACTTAGGCTTTCGTGCCACATCTGCATTAGCTCCGTTTGAGTGACAGGTGTACACGGATGCCACATCGGCTGCCAATATGTTATGAGACCATGGTAACAATCGCTCATCTCTGGGGAGCTATGCTGCCTCGTTCCTCACTATCAGACATGAAAGAAATAATTTCAGGTGCCAGAAAAGGAACTGTGATAAAAGAAAACATTTCGGCTTTCATGGCACTGGAGTTTGCCCTGAGGCAACAGCTTTGATAAAAAAAAGTGTCTCTTTCTTTACATTCACAATTAATCCATGATTATCTACAAGCAATCCTTTGGCCTATAGAATACTGACAGAAAAGTTGTTTTTCTTTTTTTCTTTTTTTTTTTTTTTAATTCCTTGTACACTTCACCTCTGTTTTTCCCTGCTACATGCACCTATTGTGTCGCACAACTCTTCAAACCCTGCTCAAGCTACAGACAGCTTCCCACCCCCACCTCGGGAAGTTATGTAGATATCAGACATATCTGTGCAGAATAGCTATTGTTAGCTGAAATATTAACATATAATGTTTCTTCAGTTGGGTATTTAAGAAAGATATAAAAGAGGGCTATTGTATGACAAGTAAAGGTGAACCTATCCCTCTTTTCCTGGTGTTCTATGTCAGCAGCAAAAAGAAAACTTCGGTATATTTTTGAAAGCAAAACAATGAGCTTCATTCAAGAGGTGGTATTACGCCTCCCTGCATGAATTCACTTTCATTTGATATTGGCTGGATGCAGTGTTTATCGTGTCCGTCTGCTATCATCAAGACCGTGCCTCATTGTCGAGGTCAGGTCCTGCCCAAGGGACACATGGGGTCACACTGTAAAACAAATTGCCCAGGCAAGCTTCACCTCTCCTTGAGCTTTCTCATGCACGGGGGGGGGGAGCACAAAGCCTCCTCCTAGAAGAGTATTTCACCTCCTCTGCTGGAGACTGCAAGGAGTACTAGTGGCCTCATCACCTGGCAGTCATCCATCACCCACCTGTTTGGGGCATCTTCCCCTCAGTGACTCCTCTGCTTGGGTCACAAACTGGCTTTCCATTGTTACCTATAAATATACCTTTACTGAATGCACTTTCTGAAAGAACATGGGCATTTTGCATTTTTGCAGCTGGTTAGGCTGAGATCCACAAGCTGTAACTGAGCTGCCCCATCAGGGCTCCCCTGGGGTCCACCACCAGCCATGCAGCTGTGCCCRCGGCATTTGCGAGCAGCTCTTCGGCTTGCCCATGGCAACGTGGCCCAGCGTGCCCCCATCTCACCCCATCAGCTCCCCGGACCTTGCACACCACTGATACCCCTCAGACACCCTGAGGCACAGGCAGGGGCCTGTTTAAGGGGCTCATCTTAGGGCTGGAGCAGTGAGATGGCGCCTGGCGGGAAGGAGGCCCCCACTGCACCACTACCTCACCCCAGGGGATCCCCGTCAGAAGGGCTGTGTGCACCTTCCTTTCACTATTGATGTCCAAAATCACCCAGGGAAAGGCCGAACAGAAATGATCTGGGACACAAACCCTTGCTTCCGAGACCTACAGCCTCCCTCTTCCCAGCCTCAGCTTCCCACGTCACAGCCCACCCCCGCTTGCCCCTTGCTCCCACCATTCAATGCTGGTGCAAGCTGGTACGTGATCCCACATAGTCCACCCACAACTGCCCCACATCACAGCCAAGCTCTGGCCTGCCCCATCAGCAAGCAAGTATCAGAAACACGAGGTGTCTGGGGCAGCAATGCAGTCTGTCTGTGTGGGCACATGAAAAGTGTGTACGTCTGAAGCTGGCTCCAGCGGCAAGGAGCCTGAGGAGCCATGGCTTGACATGATGCTATTTGCCTTTTGTTGGGGAAGCCCCTACGTCATATGAATGACGTAGCAAATCTACCAGCCATCTTACATATAAATGTGATATACACTCAAAAAAAAGTCCACTCATTGCTTCCACAAAATAAATCTTTTTGTGTTTTTTACGTTTACCAGAATGTATTAACTTGTCTTCAACGACAATCACAGCAGCCATAGGTAAAGAAATATGACTCAATCAACAGGACAGTGGCAGCAAGTTGGGTGGTCCAGGATGAAACTGGCCACATGGAGAGTAATGGGTTATTTCTAAGGTTCTTTTTGTTGTTGTTTTGTTTAAATCCAGCAGATGCTTGTTCTTTAAAAATCTGATCCATAGACTTAAAGTTTTCATAGTCCACTGCTTTTGGGTGCTTCAGGTTTTGAATGAGTAGCTGGAGGTATTGGACATCAGAATACTCTATAGGCCAGATTTGTAGGAATATTTAAATACGTAAGTGGTCATTCGTATCCGGTTAGGCACCCATCGTGGATCTACCTCTATACAATTTTACTGAGCAAAAAATCTACTGATGGAAATTTCCCATACATAAGCTTTCACATCTCTTTGCCTCAGTTTCTTTTACTGAAAATAATAGCAATATTTTCCCTTATGCAAACACATATATAAAGGGTTTTGAGGAAAAAAAAAAGAGAAAAAAGAATGGATTAATAGGAATGCTTAACAAGACATAAGTGTTACTAAGAATGAGATTTCTCTTCTCATCTTTTTCAATCACAGTGGACTTTTTGAGCCCCTCCCAACCTTCAGATTTTATACTGGTGACTTATATAGTAACAATGTGTGTTCTCCTCATGTTATGTATTGCAGCTCTTTTTAAGGAGTACAATGACATACTGTTTTCTTCTAGAGGAGACTAACTTTGGCAAAATAGTCCACCTACTGGGGTACCAGTAATCAAGCAGTCTGTGGAAGAAAGTGGAACAAAAAGCGAGAGAAATTACCTTGTGCTGAACTCCACAGCTACCGCAGTTATGGAAGGTCTTCATTTCTCTTCTCCCTCCCCTCACCCTGCTTCCATTTCCTTTTCTTTTCCATTTCCTCTGTCTAGATCTATATATCCATATGGATGGATATCTCTTTTTGTTTCTCTCTCTCTCTTGTTTTTTGCATCAACACACATCATTGTCCAGTTTTATGTTTCTGTCTTCCAACTAACCAAACCAGCAATGCTTTCAAAGATGGGCTGATTTATGGAAAAACAATCTGAAGGATAATGACAAACACATTGGGGAGATGAAGGAATTATCAAGGAGCAAAGCCCTAACATGGCATTGCTAAGTTATATACGTGTAGCTCCCTTGCTCTAACAAGCAGCTGCATAAAGCTAGGTAGCTTCTCCTCTCAAACAAAGCTAAGGGAAAAAAACAAAGCAAAGCTTCTGTGTATATCTTGGTATGTGTTTGAGGGGGAAAAAATCAGGACATTGTGAGCAAACTGGGTCTGCAACGGATCGACAAGGGTTTATTATTCTGAGCAGCACTCAATCAAATGTGGCCCCTATGAACAGAGAGTAATGTTGGCGAATCATCCTGGGGGCTTTTTTTCTGTGTGTGAGTGGTATCCATCTGTCAGCTGTCAGTGCCAGTGAGAGATATACAGAGCTGTCACTTCTTGTCAGCCAGCATTTGTGAGGCCTTTCGCAGCTGCTACACAACACATACTGTCCTTATTGAAGGCCAGTAAGGAGTGTTGGAGAAGATTCTGCTGGGCAGGGTGAAAAGGGGAAGAGAGATGTCAGGACCACTCTAGGAGAACAGTTTTGACTCATCAAAGATTTTAACTTAACTCTCAAAATTTCATTCTTTTCTGAATATTAACGACAATAAAAGGCAGATGGAGAGCTGAGGTAGTGGCATAGCGACATGCTCTGTATTTCAAGATTCAAGGCAAGCCTTGCATTCTCTTTGGAACCTTTGSAGGCTGTAAAAATATATATGGTGGGACGCGATGGTGATGCGTTCCAAGGAGTCAAATGCTGTAGTGTGAGTGAAATGAGAAAGGACAAATATTTGTTCCTCCAAGTAAAAAAAAAACTCCATCCATCACACCCAGATATACATACATATACAAGATAACTTGCGTGTGTGTATGAAAAACATATACGCATACCCACACATTTTAAAAGTGCTGGAGCTGTGCTGGGCTAGTGCTGAATTTAGGGCTAAACCAAAATTCAGGTTCCAAGGCACTGAAACCTTGCCAATTGTTTTCTCAAAATGTTGGCTCAAAATGTTGGAAATCTCATGAGATCAGCTGTTCTTATGAGCTTTCCTCTATCACGGGCTGTATCAGAACCAGTTCCAGCAAATGAGAGGCCGTACTAGTTTGTGATCTGCTGCAGGTTTATAGGACTAATAAGGACAAAAAGTTTTGTATCCAGGCTGTTTGATCTCACCTATTATCAATCACAGATGGAATTGAAGTATTATTTGCAAGTGACAGATCCCAATTTTAGAATGTTATTWTAGAAATGTACAGTATTATTATAAATGTGTATGTACGCCAAATTATTTTGCATCATTTAAAAAAGTGCAATTATTTAGAACTATAGAGGGCACTTTCTTTCATTTTACGTATCTACAGCTGCCATCACAACAAAGCTAAATTAACATGGCCAAATTGTGAGGCAACACAATTAGGATAAATAAGTAAAACTGGAGCTAAGAGGTACTAAATTCTGCTCTTTGGTTTTCCACTGTATCTCCAAGTAGCCTCAGGCTTATCATGCCAACTCTCTACCTGCTTTCCATTTGGTGATAACATTTAATTACTGCTCTTACAAAGGCACCATRGTGATGAATCTTTCAGCCAACCCTTGAGTTTGTAAAGATCTCTGCAGAGGCAAAGCTTTTTCAGAGTCTATCACCAAACAAAGTGACTTTAATGTGCTTCTAGTTGTGGGTTCATACTGCACAGCTAAAAAACTTAGTCCTAGCTCTGCATTTTGCAAATGGGAGGAGAYCAAGTGATGCTAAAAACTTATAGAGTCCAGTGTAGCTTTGTACATGACTAAGCCAGCATTTAAGCATAAAACTTTATACCAGAGAATTTTTTTGTAAGTTATCTTGTTCCCCTGCTGAGAGCATCTCAGGGAATTCAGAAGTTCAGAGTTAAATATGAATACAAGGGTTTAGTTACAAGTTTGTAGAGTGCGAAAATCAATGAGGTCCTATGCAATGCCAAGGGTTCCTACATAACAACAAAATACCAACAGCAACAATACCAATAATATAATAATAAGATAGTACCACTAAATAAAATATAGAAACAATTCATTTCAAATATTTTATATGCTTCAATTAATTTACATGCAAATGAAATGTAAAATCCTGTGTAATACTAAAACCAGTAAGGGTGGAGAATTACATCACTTAYGTTGTAATTTTCATGAGGGTGACCGGGTTTCGGAGGCAGACTGCTGTTGTTTAAGTCCAAGCAGCAACCAACTTCATATTCATTTTGAGCCTGTAGATTTTTTTTCAATTTAAGAAATGCAAAAAAGATTTATAATTTAGCTTAGGGTTGCTTGAAAGCCTGCTCTTTTTGGTTACCAGTTTCAAACMCATATGGTATAACTCATTTTGCTGCAAGTAAAACAAGACTGACTGTTGAATGAGCATAACACTGGAATAGCAGAATGTCTGCATTTAGCCCTTTTAAATCAGATCTGCTCACAAGCCAAAATCAAATGGGAAACAATTAGTGCCTGTCAGAAAATGATTTCCCCTTTCCCCCTGAGAAAATCCAAAAATGRAAAAAAAGAAAAGAAAGTTTCAGTTGAAAAATATTAATTTTGTTTTGGAGATGCTGCTCCAGTGGCTCATGGGAATTGTAGTTCTAATTTCTTTTTCATGACTTAATCCTTTATTAGCCTGTCTGTTGCCCGTGGCCTCCCTTACCYCCTTACATGAATAATTTTGTCATACCATGGGGAATTCCACCATTTGCATCCTAGAAGATACAGGAAGCCCCATAAAGGGAACCCTGTCTATAAGTGAGAGTGGGAGTTTTTGGTTCTGAACAACTTCTGTCAAACCCTGCAGCAAACTTGAAAACTTTGGGCCAATTTATATTTTGGATGAAAAGTCATAGATACAATTCTCCTCTAATTTTTCAGGGTTAAACATACTTCAGGCTAATAAGGCTCTGGATATTGCTCATCCTCATCTCCTATCTAGAAAGAGAATAGCTGAAATTCTGAAGTGTACCCCAGAATAAATCCTTTAAATAAGCTGTATTGAAAGAAGGGTACATAAATCATATCGTCAAACTGCAGTATATGAAAAAAAGTTTCAGTATTTTTATGCAAGTTTTAGGTATGCATAAAAATATCTAGGTCATAGAAGAAATTACTCCTCATGACCCCTCTGGAAGTGTATGACCTCTGTCCACCAAAGCAAAATCTACTAGATTATAGTAGATCTTATAAATATTACCCTTTTAAATATACATTGCCCTTAAATGTTATATTCTCTTATACATTATATACCCTTATATATATTACCCTTATAAATATTGTAAATTATATAACAATTATTATTATTAAAAATATTATTCTTTCCTTTGGGGAACAAGCAAGGTGCCCTGCTTCAGAGATCATAGAATCAYAGAATCAGTAAGGTTGGAAGGGACCTCTGGAGATCATCTAGTCCAACCTCCCTGCTCAGCAGGGTCACCTACAGCATGTTAGACATGGTTGCATCCAGGTGGGCCTTGAAGATCTCCAGAGAAGGAGACTCCACAACCTCTCCGGGCATGAGCTGGGGGTGCCTAACAGGCATTACTGTATTTAGGAGGAATAGGAGCCTGGGGATTTTCATAAGCTTAGTTACTTGGGTTTGGAAAATGGTAAGCCTGAAGTATATTGGGAGTAAGAAGAGGAACCTTTTTTAAGCAACTTGCTATCTAACATCTATTCTGGAAATTCTGGTAGAAACAAAGACTCCCTTTCATCTTCCCACATTGCAATCAAAACAACATGGTGGTCTAACTAAACCATTACTGCTATCTATTTTTCTGTTAGTGATATGTTTGTCTATCTCATACCTTTCTAAACCAGATTAGGAGGACACTATCCCCCTTTCAACCCTCAAATGACTGCTAAATTGGGTGACACTGTTTCCCTGATATTTTGTGTATTTGTTCATTTGCAATTGATCATTTCCCCCTACCTGCTGACAATATCCAAAGTWAAGAATATTTAGCAAATAAAATTATACACTCTCCAGACTCCCTATGCTTCTCAGATTTGCTTGCTTTCTCTGCTAAATGCTCTGCTTATTTCCCACTGCATTCCCCTATCCATTAGTCTGGAGGACTTCCTTGGATCCTCTGTAGCTGGGACAGTGGAAAGCACAGGCAAAAAAGAAGCTGCATAGGGCACTAGGCAGACAAGGTGCAGATGAAGTACAGACCCGAGCAAGAGGGAAACCTGCCACAGCAGCAGCTATGGCTCCATRTTTAGCCTGCAGAGGATCAGCTTTTGGGGCATCAGGCCACCTGGGTTCACTAGCCCCAGGACATGTCATGTGTTGTCCCCATCTGCCCTTGCCATCTTGCTGCCATGGGACCAGTCAAGCTATTCTAGACATGAGGAAAGGATGGAAGTAGGTCTGGATGCTCCACTCTTGCACATCTCACTTTCTGGCTGGCAGCACTACATGGCCTCAGCAAAATCAGGCAAAGGGGCTTAGTGCAGCCTCATTGAAAAGCTTGTCTGGCCTTGGCACCCAAACCTCCACAAGTAGGGTGTTGAGATACTGTTACCCCTTCCTCCCTGAATTCACCACTTAGAAACCTTCAGATACCCTTYGCAAAGGGTCAGGTAACTTGCAGGAAACTAGAGTAATACAATACTTTCAAGGCATATAGAAGGCAACAAACAGGTGAGTGAGAATGGAAGTAAAAGTAAATGGAAGTAAAATGGCAACATTAGGTATTAACAGGAGCCCAACAGAAAAAAATAAAAGGAACAATTTTGTCAGGAAATCGGGACCATTACCGTTAGCTTTCTGACATGCACGGTAGCAGTTGGGCGTTCCAGTCTCATCTGGGTAGCACAGATGGGGAGGGAGCCATTGTGCGAGCTCAGTGAGAAACAGCACTTGTGGGAAGCTGTGAAGACAGCAGGGAGTAGCAGGACGTACACACCCAACCAACATACATATCTGACTTACTGAGCTGGCATCTAAGAAAACTGCTATTTCTAGCAGCATTTTCCTGAGGGTAGCATTGCAGAGTGAAGACTCACAAATTTCCTGATAATAAATGGATAACCTTGGAAAAGACAGAGGAGAAGTTGGATCTTGGAGATTTTAGATGCCTTCAGATGAAAATGTGAGAATGTGATATGGTCAGAATCTGTGTCTAAGCCTGATGAGTGCCAAGCTATGCAAATACACACTTATTTACAGGATCAGCCCCAAAGAGTGGAAAAATGGTCAGCACCTACAAATCATAGATAAAAACATCTACTTCATACAGTTCAAAAAATGGTTGAGCAAGATACATACATATATAGTGCCACCTATTATTCAGGGATGGTTAAAGCTTGGCATTATAGGACAGTTTCCAGTTGCTCAAAACATTAACAAACTTTACTCACATTGGCTGACATTTTCCATTCCTCAGCCTAAGTGCCTGTGGAATATTACAGATGCAGTGTGGCTCAGCTATTTCTGAGTATTAAACTGTCATGCTTATAGTTCAAAATTTGCCAAGTTTCATCCCTTGCATTGCAGCCAAAATGGCTGATGAGGCTCGGATACGTTTGTGTGTGTCCATCAGCTGGAGATTCAGGCATACATTTGTGTCATCTAGAACACTGGATATTAGGTGGCACTTCAAAGGGTTTGTTTGGCATGAGTTTGAGAGCACAAAGTCATAAATAAGCTATGAAGGTCGCCCTCAGTTAGTCATAGGCCAACACCTCATCAACAATGTTGTTGATGCAACATTAAAGAGAAAAGTCTGAAAAATACGTTAAGGTTTTTCTATACTGCCATATTTGTATTCTTATATTTCTTCAATTTTAAAGCCAAACCATATTGCTTACTATGTTCAGAGAGATGTGAAGGGGGAAAATATTAGAAATAAACTTGAAAATCTTTTCTAAATCATTGAAGATAGCTTTTCTATGCAGTAAAAACATTTTGTGAAGTGGCAGATCAGTCAGTGAAAGGTTAAAACCCATATAAGCATGTTGCAGTTATCAAGAAGTGACTATCAAAAGCCAGRAAATTCAGAGTTAAGGTAGAACTTAAAAGGATCTTGAGACAGATGTTAGGCCATGRCTTAAACGAATAAGTGTTAGCAAGATTTATTGGGCCAAATTCATCCCATTCAAATCCAGTGAAAGCCAGTGGAGTTTTTTAGATAGCAATAAGAAACCATTGTTATGTTGRATATATAGGTGGTTTGAGTTACTAATTTTCTCAAGCTGTCCAGACAGAGTGATTTAAGATGGCTTGGATATCTTAATCGGTAGCTTCTATCGCTGTAGAAATTTAGATTCCTTTTCTCCTCTCATTTTCTATCCATTTAAAGAGATGCCTTTTGTTCTTTTTGATTTTAATCTGGGCACAGCTTCATTCTAACAATTTTTAGATATTTTTTCTTGGTTTGCTTTTCCCAGTTTTCTTGCTTACTTTTCATCCTTTCAAAATATTTTTATTTCCTTTTTATTATTATCTTTCCATGCTTTGAATATGATACTATACGAAAGCAGGAGGCATGGTCTATGGTGTTGCAGCCCTTTCTGTAGTAACACTCAATTCCAGATCCTGTCCGCTCTGGAGTTGTTCAGTTCAGCTCAGTAGAGCCCCATGGAAATCATCCACAGTCCTTTGAGGTTCAAATCCGTAGTCTGGGGCACTTTCCTATTAATCTACTTGGACATTAATTCTGCAAGCATATCTGAAATAGCTAATAATCACTGTCTTCTATGGGAATCTCACTGAGATCCATGCTGAAAGCAGATTGACCAAAGGCAAAAGAGAAATCCTTGCTTAATAAGAGGTCATCTAAGCAGTCCAACTGAGTTTTTCATAGTATTTCTGACGCGATTTTTATCTTTTCCAAGAGTCTGCTGACAAAACCAGACCAAAAAAAAAAGTAGGGAATAAAGTATACATATCAACTTAACTTCAYTCGAAACATATCTGAACAGCTGTCTCCCACATGAAGTGTTATCCTTCTCAGTGATTGCCAAAAAGAGAAAGAAAAGCCAGTGGTGTTAATGTATATAGCATTCTAGATTCTCTGGCACTACAGCAGAACAAAGAAATAAAAAGGTGACACCCCCCCCCAAAAAAAAAGAAAAAAAAGGTTGCTTGCTTGCTGACAGAAGTGTCAGCAATTTTTCCTGGCATAGTCATTTTGAACTTTACAGAAATAAAAACAGTGAAACGCAGGACAAGAAAGAGTAAAATGTATCTGCATGGCCAAGATCTTCCTCCCTTTCCCTTACCAACAACTGCAGGATATGAATCATATTCACCAGGGCCACCAAGCCCTAACAGCTGATCTCTGCTCTGATTTCCTGGGAACAGAGACACTTTCAACTCTCTCTGTCAACACRTCATGGGTAAAAGTAAAGCCATGCAAAAATCAAATCACGGCTTTACCAATGACAAAGCTTTTCACAAAAAGCAAGTACTTTCCTTCAAATTATTACCATATAAGTTATTTCCATGTTGCAGCTGAAGGCCAGTAGTGTGCAGTGCAAATACTTGGAGGGAGGAGAGGATCAGAGAAGGTATCATTTCCATTTTTGCCACCGTGTAAATCTTGTTTTCTGCTGGCGGCAGTCACCCTGCTGAACTTGGATGTTGGGAAGGCCCCACCTTTTCATGGCATTGGTATGATTCTGAAGTCAACAACGTAAATGATTTCTTATAACCAACACAGGCAAGGCACAAGAGCAAAGAGTCTCATTCAACATCAAGGTGATGTATAGAATAGGACTTCAACCATAAGCTATTAAATACATATATACTCAGGGCTCCACACCCCAAAGGTCCCTATATGTGTGTGTCCACTACCTAGATCATTCCACTGGAAAAGTTAAGAGCATATATAAGTCTCCCTAGACTCATCAACTCCTGCACTTTAGCACAGTTCTTCATTGCCCCATTCTCTTACGCCTGTTTGTTATTTTCGTTGTCTGCCCATCTCATCTGATCTCGCAAATACATGTAACTACATTCTGTGATTAAAAACAGAAGTACTAGCTCTTGCATTAAGGTTAATCATGCTCAGAAATGGGCTCTTAATGCAGCATCTCAAATATCTTCCTAGAAAATGTCCTATGGGCCCTAATTATCTCTCTCCAAATAAAAAGAACTGAGTCCAGAGTTTTATATATATGCTTAGTTTTCAACAAGATTTTTCTGGTGGTTTAAATAAGCATGCTCATTAGCATCTGTCAGCTGCCCAGACTTATTATTTTGTTGCTATATGTTGATTTGACTTTATTAAGACCTACAAGCCTTGATCCTGCCTGAAAGATGGACTCTAGAGCAGATCTGCCACAGCGGCTACAGTCATCTGAGCAAGTTAAGGCAGTTACCACAAGCAGGTGAAGACTACTGTCCTGCCCTTCAGAAGGTGTTCACCTGCAGAWTTTTTTTGTTTTGATGGAGCCCATATCTTTTTGACTGTTAGAGCTCAGTACCAAAACATTCCCTTTTCTGTAATTATTGAGAGCTGACAGTTTCTTTCTTTGGTTTAAAAGGGGAASAGTTTAGACTAAATTGTATAGATATGAAACATTATAAATATCCGCAAGAGCAGATTAATGCATCTAAAATAAGACAACTCAACCAAACAAGCAGCATGATTATTTTTTCTACTGTCCTTTCTTTCTTCCCCAACCCTTCTGCCCTTACTCCAAAGTGATAAATACTGCATAAAGTAGAAACAGTTTGGTACGTTCCTTGTCTACCCCAAAGCTGATGATTGTTTGGGGCTGTGATACAGTTCCTTCAGGAGCTTTTCTCAGTATGGCAGTTTTAGTTTTACAAACATTRTCTGGGGAGAATAGAGCGAAAATATTCCTGTGGCAGCCCATCTTCGTTTTCCAGTTTAGGTAGGAACTTCACACACATTTTTGGTCATGGTTTTATAATTCTTAAATATGTTTTTAAAAGAGTGCTTGTTGCAGAAGGGGACAGACTAGTGATTGAAGGCACCACACATGGTCCTTCCATGCAATTGTACAGTGGAAATACTCTCAAAAGAAAGGCTTGTTGATATTTTCTCTCTAATTCATGTAACTTCATCAACCCAAATGGCATCAGAGTGCCTTCTGTGGACATTAAGTGATGCAACTAAGCTCTAGTTTATTCAGCTTGTCCTTTTGCATTATTTCCCCACTCCAGAGGAAGCTTTTCATTGTCCATCCAGGTGCTATCAACATCATTATGACTCTTCAGTTCAGCCCTTATCTCCAAAAACTTTGGAGGCTGCTCAAATTCTGGAAATGGAAGACCACACCAGACTACCCACAACTGACCGATGTCTGGGACAGAGCTGAGCAGTGTCAGGGAGCGCACAACCAAACGAAGTGCACAGCAAGCCCAATGCTGTGGAGCAAGCAGAGGTACCTGGCACCAAGGCTGGATTGCCAGCCCTGCCTCAAAGCCCACTCACAGCTGGCTGCAATAGCAAGAGAGACAAACTTCTGTGCAGTCGGGCAGCAAGAAAATCCAGATTGTGCTGAGTGCCAAGGGAGGAACAGAGAGGTAAGTGCTGTCTCCTCACAAGAAGCAAAAGCAGYTTCCTATCATCCATCCAGGGTTAGCTACAATTTAACCCCACATCTTTTTTCATGTCACAAATATCYACCATGACTGATGAGCTAATTCCAGCTCATCATATCCATATACTTAATAAAGAAATGCTGAAGCAACAACCTGCTATGCCGCTTGGCCTGGGACAATGAGATATCAATAATCTCGTATTGGAAGTCCTTTCACCTAGCAATGTTTGAAAGTACTGTCCATTAGTCCTTCTCTAACACCCCAGTGCCACCTCTAGAAATGATGAAGTAAAATTCAGGTTGAGATCACACTTATTCCTGCATCCAAATCCATCACATGTTATAGCCTCTCATGTTAGCACAAACATCCTTTAGAATGAAACTTTCCTATTACCATTTCCATTACAGAATCATTTCATCTGTAATAATTTTCCATCAGAGGCTGAAGAGGAGTCTGCTGCAGCTTTACCTGCTGTTCATACCAGGCAGGATTGAAAGATACCATTTTTCTTTGTGTTTGAAACCAACAGGAGGAGGAAAAGGGTCTATAAATACAGCCGATCAAGAGTATTTTATATCTGTCAGTACAACGTGAAGCCCACCTGTAACAAAATAGGAGAACAGGAGGAGGGGGGGCAAGATTTAGGAAAAATCAGAGCAGAATTAATCCTTCAGGCTGAACTGCTTCCGCGGAGTGCGGCTCCGCAGGGTTGCCGGCTCGAAGGGCCATTATTCAAGGGTTAAATGTCACTCAAATCAACCTCATTATGAACTGAGGGATCAGGAGGGGCTCGGGGGAGACACTGCTTTCTTATGCATTTCCAATTGAGCCGCTCTGGCCTGGAGATGACCCGCCACACGATTTTTAAATTATCTCTGTGCGCGCTCTGCTTGTTTTGGAAATGCTCTAAATAAAAATAATGGACTGTCTTTTAATAAGTCTCATTGTGAAGATTCCACATATCAAACAACGCAGCGCAGCTTGGAGGCAAGCGACGGGCATGTGTGATCTAGCTGGAAGAGAGACAAATGGTGATGGGAGCAACTCCATCTAGGGACCGCTGACAAGAAAATGGCATTCGCAAACTGACACATCTGTCAGGGTGGAGAATATTGGCACCTGTCACGCAATTTCAGTCATGACTTTTAATAAAGCTGCTTTCCCTTAGGTAAAATTGGAACTTGACTGTAATATTAGCTGCAAGCACGTCTTGTTTTCCCCTTCAGAGCTCTTTTGTACGTGAGACGTTTCAAATGAATCTTAAAGCTGAAGTAATGATGTTTACTACTTCTTTCCTTCCCCCCTTTCCCTTTCTAAGTCTGGATTTGAAAGAGACGTTGTGCTGAGTTTTTTCTTTGCAAAATGTCTCCCCTTCATCCACCAATACCAGATTTTTCTGTATGTGAGCGTGTGTGCATGTGTGTGTGCATTGCTTTTTCTCTATCGCTCTTTTTTTTTTCTTTCCTCCTCCTTTTCAGCTGGGCTGTTGTTTGAGTGAATTTAGCCTGGGGAAGGATGTATATCATAAAAACTGGGTTGGGATTTGTTGGCTGTCAGTCAATAAATCAGTCAGAGTTTAATTACCAGGCATGTGATGGGAAGCGGTGACAGGCACCAGGTCTGTTGGATAGCATTTCTTATGGGGCAGCCGCTACTAAAAACAAAAAGTTAGAGAGTATGTGTGCGTGAGTAGACGCCGGATGGGAAGGAGGGGGAGAGACGGAGGAAAGGAGGGGGAGAAGTGGAGCAGGAGGACGGGGGAAAGGAAAACTTGAGGAGTCCTACAGCTGGAATCTACTAGTACGAGAAGAAAAAAAAAATGTTTTGTGTTCTTAAAACAAAGACTACGAGCGTCTGTTTCAGGAAAAAAATAAGATTCTTAACTGAAACGTTCCCATGTTTGGCTTGAAATATGTCAGCATGTTCTGAGTGTTGTCTGATGCCTGTATTAACTTATGCTGCACTGAAGTGCGCCCCTTTGTTTAACACTTGCAAACATTTTATCAGAAATATTTTTTTTAAAGGAAAGAAAATAACTACAGTTGAGAGAACACATCGGGGAGATGGGGCTGGAAAGAACTGGAGAACTATTGTATTACAAAATGACATAATGTGTTAAAGGACATTTCACAAAGTGAGAGTAAAGTTTTTTAATAAAATATGAAGGTTATATAACATTCCCAATGAGTAAATCAATAACCTTTTTTTTTCTTTCTTTCTTTTTTCCCTCCTTCTTCCCTCTTTTTGGAGATTTTCCAGGATGTCTGACCATGGAAATCATGTACAGTTTTTTTCAAAGGCAATTCATACTTGACATGGTTTTTATTTTTGACTAGTGATGAGAGATGTCATCTTCTTCCTGTCATATGCCATGAAGCATTATGTGGAGATACCRCAGAATGTTTTGACTGAAAAGATGCTCTATTTTCTTTTAACCATTCTCCTGTGGTGTGTCTCAGTGTGTGTTTCAGAAATCTTTTGTCCACTTTAAGGAATTATGGGTAACGGACACAAAAGTCTCTGGCTTGAGGTAGTGTAGCTGCTCCTCCATGGGCAAAGCATTTGTCTGTGAATGCTGGGGAGCACAAGGGATTTGTGAGAAGAGGAGGAAAATGTTCAGCAGAAGAAGAGCTAGCTACAAGTGGACKTCAGCTGGTGAAAATTTAGCTGAAAGAAAAACAGAACAGTTCAAGTTTCACAGAAATCTCTTACTTGGGCATCTAAGGCAAACAATGCCATTATTTAAAAATAAGAGCAAAACAGGCTGTTGTGCCCAGAGAGGTGGACTCCCATGATGACAGCTTGTTTATCTCCCCGTCAGCTTCCTTCATAGCTCCTACGTGACGTCTTCTGCGCGACTCTGGCAGCGCAGTAAGACCTCCCCGAGTTCACCTACAGGACCTAGTCCCAACTAACCTTAAATTGTTTCTGTCGTTTCTAGTCAACTGAATGTAAACTTCCCATCATTTTTCCCCTACTCCCYGTCAACTTTTTTCACTGTTCTTAAACGGTAAACTCCTTGGAGCAGAAATCTTCCTTCCTGAATTTTTGGCAAGTGCCTAGCATACAGTGGGGACTACTATAAATGTGCAAGAGTAACTCTAGACCTTACATTGAATACATATTCAAACCATATGGGATGCAATATACAGACCTGGGTTGCAGGAGCCAYCTCTAAATTGCAGTCATAGAGGATAGGCAGAGGGAAGAGAGGCAGAAAGAAAGTTGCAGTTGAGAGGGGCTGGATTCACAGGAAAGACTTGGCATTATAGTGTTGGTGGATTTTTCCTCGTTCTCTTTTTAATGAATTTCTTTTTCCTCTTTCTCTCTCTCAGATTTTGGCCTGGAGCTTTTGCAGTAGTGAAAAGCAGTTTTGAAACTGATGCCTTTTTCCTTCTCACCCAACCACCATCAGCACGGAGCTAATCACTTTCAAAAGGCCTCAGTCCTAAATGTCTTATGAATATAAAGAGAAATAAAATACATCTATTTAAACTTCGTCCTCTAAGATGCTTGCTCCATTCCCTAGCCCTCTCTTGGCTATTTTGTAAGTCCCAGATCAGATTTTCTAGCAGACCACTGGAACATACTATGATGTCCTTCCAGGGCTAGCTTGCCCAGCCTCAATAAAATTTCTTCGAACAGTGCAATGGTTAAACAATTGTTAAAACAGAATTTGCTGTGACAACAGCACCCTGTGGTTGGTGGGAATCCAACACTGGGTAGGGGTCCAGCCAGGCACTCCATGGAGCAGCCCACCACCACCCTCCCAGCCATTGGGGACCCACAGTCTGCTCAGAACAGCATGAAATTTCATTATGGGGAAACACTAGGTTTGCCCTACATGTAATAGCCTCCCTACATTTCTGCGCCATGTCCTGGCCTGAAGAAAATGAGCAGTAATCTCTCTTGCTTAGTGCGAGTTGGAAGAGCCAGAAGATATCCACTGTCCGACAAGATGTGAAGCTCACCTACCACCATGCCAAAATTTCCCAGTCAGCAGTACRGGATATCCATCTCCTAAGAACAGTGACTGGAAAATATGAAATCTGGAAAACAATTTCTTAACTAATTTAATCTCCTGCTACATGGYAAAGCTACATGGGAACCCATTAGGGTCCAAGTCTTAAGGCTTGCCTTAACACAAAAGTAATAGTGGCATACAGAGCAGATCTTAAGCTCTAAGTCTGAATCAACCTCCTGAATGAGTCACGCTTGCTGTTACTGTAATGTAAGAATGTCAAATTACTGMAATCTTTGTCAGAGGTCAACTTACATCAGAACAGCAGCTCAACAGACACAGGATAAATACCTCTAATAATTTAGGAAAGCTTCTTTTTGCTGCTGCTAATTAGCTTTACTCTCCAGATYCTTCCCTCTGCCCTGCTGCTCTCCTAGTGAGAGCATGTGCTCTGCACTCTCCAGGTGTGAAGTTCAGCTTCATAGAAGACCTGTATGTAATACACTGGTGGCATCTCAACAGGCTTCGCGGGATCATCACTGTTAGATTGGAGTCAGGAGGGCTTACACCTCCCAGTTTCAGCTTTGAGTTTTAACATAAAACTCTTTCAGTACAATTGATTCTTAGCTTAAATTAAAGCTAGTAAATCAAAATCAGGAATTTTCCTGGATTTCAATAGAAAAAATGAGTGCTCAGGACTACTCAAAATGAGATTCATTAACCTGGAAGTCACCCATGCCTCCACATGCCAGAAAATGCTTATTCATGTTGAGTAACTCCTCAGCTGCCTGCACCCATTTGAGTCAAATCTGTGGAACAAACTACCACAGTTTACAACAAAGACTGAGGAGGTTTGGAGGTAGGGAACYGGTCCAAGCCTGCCCCTTTGAGACTGAATAATTTCACCAAAACGATCAGTGAACAAGATGAAGATTTCAGTTTTGTAAGAATTTAAAAGCAGGTAAAATTTTCCTATTGCCCCACTTCATTGCCATTTTTTTTTTCTCTTGATAGCCCAGAGAAAATGCACTTCTGGCCTGCTTTCTTCTCCATTTCTTTGATATCTGCTTGTCRTATTCAAAGGAAAAGGAGCCTCTGATAAATCCTACATATGGCCAAAGGTTTTCCTTAAAATAGTTCCACTCTTGAAATATATTTTGCACAGTTCTGTGAACCAAAGGCCCTGATCACTTAATGAAGTGCCAGAGCTCAGATGCAGGAGAATAGGGGCCAAGATCCTATCTCCCAGTTTTCCTTATAGCTGAATGTGTTAATTGATACTTATTTAGGGAAGTGTCTGATGGCCTCTAGTGGTGCACACAGTCTGTAAACATAGAAACATCACAGATTCTCTTCTCTGTTCTTTTGAGTGGCACCAGAAAAACAGTGTTCTGGATCTGCTGACACTAGTATACTGTTACAATATGAGTAACAAGACAGCCCAGTGACAGATGGGCCTGTTCCATTTATAACACTCTCATTCCCCCTTTTTCCTGCACTCGGAGGAGAAGGGTGCACAGTGCACACTGGGAGCAAATGCAGAAGTTGATATTTAACAATGACATACTATGTACTACAGATTTCCTGCGAACATACCATCATGTTCCCGGGTCCAACATCAGGGACTGACAACAGACTGACTTCGTCATGGTTATCTTTTCCTGTTACCTACCAGACACAAGCATGCACAAACACACCATGCTCTGAACTGAAAACCTGGGTTTGATTCTTTTCTGCTGTGGGTTTTTCCCCCGTATCAAGACAGATTAGATCAAGACTGACTCAGAAGAACCAAGAGTAGGGGACGTTTTCTTCTAGTGATGGGGTGTTTGGTGTCTCAACAGCACAAGCACACAAAGTCTTCTTGCTGTAAGTGCAGCCTCTGCCATTACCACACTGAACATGATAGCCATTAACTAATCGTCGTCAGAAAAAATATAGCTCTCTATTCCTCCTCCACTGCACACAGAGGCACATACCATATAAACATCATAAAGGACACGGCGTGAGAGAAAAAACACACTAGAGGCCATACTAAACCACATATAACCCTGATTTGAGAAGAGACTGTTATTCAAAGCAGTGAAAGCTTTCATATACTGTACGGCCAGAGAGTCGGATGTTTTCTCAACAGTTTCCTAAGCAATAACACATAGATAAAGAGGTTGGAGTCTGCCATCCCCTTTATAACATATGCATGTCTATTTATGAAGACACTTAAGCATGGATTTAGTAAGTCCAAGACAAAGCTCTAGAGGAGCCTGTCTCTTTAAATCCGTCTCCTACCAAGTGAAATTTGTGGCCCTGATGAATGGCAGAGCAGAGTCATCCATAAAAGGGCAGAGGAAAATCATACTCATTTGCATACAGTAATTATTCTCTGAATCAGGCCACCTTTATTGCTGCCAGAAAATCTACTGTCAGCATCGCTCTATAGATCATGTTGGAAAAGCGAGCAGCTGAGGAGCGGGGGGCTTCGGGATCCGCCAGGCCAGGCACAGCCCTTGCCACCCTCCCAGGGAGGCAGCAAAGTTTTCCGGCCGCAGGCAGCGAGCCCACATTTCTCCTTCCCTCCCTCCCTGCGCGCGTGCTGCCGTTCGTTTCTGCACCCACGGGATGCACGGGTCCCTCTGCTTGCGGGTAACGTCGCGGGTGTCTTCGGCACTGCARCACGGGGGTGACGTCTGCATCGATAACAACGTTGAGAAAGTAGTGGGAAATACGTGGGGCACACCTAGAGGTTCCGGACTCAAATAAATTGAATACGTTTTTTCAGTTCTCCCTCTGACTTGATATCATCTTAAAAAAAAATAAAATAAAGAGGGGGGAAAGTAAAAGGAAAGGAGCAACATTTCACAGGCATACAGGCATTTTAGAGTAATATCATCTTATCAGTATGCTGCCTAAATAAAATTTATACTCCTATTTCATGCCAAGTCTGCAAAAACTTAAAGTTTTTTGTTTTAAAAAGCAGTAACTGACTGACATTTCAGCCTGCTCACAACCCAGGTAACGGGGGTAAGGGGACAGTCAGGGACTGCACAGAAAAAACAGAGGGAAACCTGAATTAGCAAAGCGATAGAGTAATGGGGCCAGAGTCTCATCACAGCATAAATGAACTTAATGCCAGTCTGAAAATCTTCCTTCTCTCGGCTGCTCTTCTCTTGTGATACAAGATTTTACTGGTCACAACATACACAGTGGAAATAGAGCATATACAGGTGTCCTCAGGTAACTTTGGGCACAGCCCTTCCCATCCAGCCATCCCTGCATGTCTGYCCATCTGCACTGCTATTGAGGAACTGAAATCTGTTAGAGGCTCCATAGTAAATATGTCCTTGGCATGAATTCAGTTGTGATCACACTTCTTGCGATACTGAAACCTGACATGCAGAAAATACACACTTCCAGTAACGAATCRCGAAGATTAGAGCAGTTTGGAGCTGGAAGCAATAACAGCAGCTCTAGTGCCAGCACTGCTGTTTGCCACGCTCAGGAGCAGAGCTCCCGGTTACAGCCCAATGCAAGCACCCTCCACCGCTGAAATGGCTGCAACYATAGTATTTTCTTCCTCAGTTTGCAGGACCTGTCCACCAATTTGCATGTATTTGCAAAGCAGTTTGAGGCCTAAACTCATGATCAAATCTAAATTTATGTCTCCTTTTCAGGATGCCTGGAAGTGACCCTSAAGAGCCAGTGTGGGTGTGGGCCTCCCATGAGGGTAGACCAAAGGACTCCCTCGGCATCATGCCGTATGAACAAGAGGGATGTATTATCTTATATTCCACATGTCCCGAGGCCAATACTTGTAAAATATGGAGTCCTTCCTTGAAGAGATGCAATTTTGTGACCTACAAAGAGCCACAATAAGAGATTGAATTCAAAGTCCAGCAGTTCTGTGTCCAGTCGGCACCGCCTGCTCCATTCGTTCTGTCCTCGGAGGTCTAGGCCTAGAGGCCAAGCAGTTAGGGAAAAGGTGGTGACACCTTTTGGTGGTGACACCAAACACCGCGGTAGGGTTATTGCCTGTTATGACAGCGATAGGTTGTTCTGTTCATCRTTATCAGTGAGTACCACACACACAACAGCTCACATGGTATGAAAAAATGGAGAAAGAAGCACGCTAGGAACTTCTCACTTTAGTGGACAAAAAAGAATTCTGAAGCATAATTCAAACAAATCTCGTCCCAAGTCTGCTGCAGATGAAGAATTAGCATGATCAAAAACTCTGTGTCACCCTAATGATTAGTCATTTTTACTTGAGTGACTGCAAGTGTCCTTAAGTTTTTTCTCTGTACTCCCACCTCTGCTAAAAGAAATATTCACTAAAATAAAAACTTTAATCTTAATTTAATTGGTGATCTATCCAAACATTCAGGACTTTCTAAAAGGCACAGTCAAAAAGCATTTTTCCATCATTTTTTAGTTAAGCAAATTGTCACCTCAAACAAAAACTGCCTAAGGTAATGCAATACCTTTTTGATATTTCATGCAGGTATTTCACCRTGACCGTACCGTCCAATCTTGGAGTTATTCAAGGCCTGCTTAAGTGTGGATACTATTTTAACCTACCAGAGCTAGTGAGCTTTTAAGGATTTTGTTTGCAAACACTATTTGGTGCTTAGAATCTATAACAAGTTTTAGGCCTTGCAGGACCATGTTTTTTCCCTCTAAGTTAGAGATGATATAAGGCCACTTTAACTCATACAGCATTTGCTGTGCTTAGGAATATAAAAAATTAGCATAAAAATGACTGGAACCTACCACCACTTTGTGAATCTTCCTTGTCCTGTTTAAAGTAGGCTGTTATTCAGAGTTTTATTTCCAGAGCAGATATCCGTCCCCACGAAGCTCACAATTGCAATCAGCACTAATTTGTTGCTTGGACCCTTGCTTGATTCCCYGAGGGGTGAGTACAGCGTGCCACAGAGACCAAACTACTCTAAAGGAAGTTTCTGCCAACCAGAGTATGTCCTGGAGTTAAGCTTTTCAGTGTCTGGGACTGGGGATAGGGTACTTTTACAAACATTAAATTAGCTTAAATAAGAAGTAGCAGAAAGAAGGAGAAAAAAAAAGGAAAGAAAAGAAAGAGAAGGGAAGTCAGCATTGCTGAACGGTGATACTTCTTCTTGCCTAAAGCTCTGTCAAAGTACCTGACCCCTGACATAGCTAAAGTAAAGTCATTTAAATGATGTAAGGGATATATATGTATTTTTTTTAAGCAAGTGGCACCAGTTCATGCCTTTGCTGTTTATTAGAGAATGAAGCTGCCAATATTGGCTTRCTCAGATGAGCACTTATAAAACCACACCGATATATGTGTTTGCATTCCTCTTTGGCTAAAAATTTGTCAGAGAAGAAAGGCATTAAACCTGTCACCTCAGATAAAGATCAGATGTTTGATTTCAAACAGAAGAAAGCAAACACTCCGCCATAGACTCCGTTAACTCCTTGAGTGCTCTGTTGAAGCTGCTGGGCTGCCCAGGGCGCGCGGCGCGCTCGCGGCCACCTTGCTGCCGAGCCGTCTGGGGGGAAGCGCCGCAGCCGCACGCTGCTGCTGCTGCTGCTGCTGCTGCTGCTGCTTTCCCTCTTCTCTCGTCTCTCCAGGATTTGCTAACCAGCACGTGTCGAGGGGCTGCAGAAACCATCCGTGCTCTAAACCCAAACTAGGCTGGATATTTGTGGCACTGGTTCTGCTGTTGGGGCTACATTTTTTTTTTTTAAAGGCACTTTTGTGGCATCTAGTGAGCAAGGAAAGCTCTTATACTCTCCACCAAAATGAAAGATCCAGGGTATTTTAGCAATTTTTCTTATTTCTTTGACAATAAGAAACTGCGGGTTCTTTCCTATATCCAATTCCTTTCCCCCTTATCTGCATGGACACAGTACAGCTGTTGAAAACATGCACCAGAATTAGATTACATTCTGAATTAAAAATCTGTGCTAAATCTACTACCTATTTTAATACCTGAATGCAAGCTGAAACCCTCCCATAGCTAATTTGGCCTGGGGTGGAGTAAATGAACTTTACTGAAGAAAAGGACCTAAGAGGAAATAACAGAGATCTATCTTTTACCTCTGAATATCTTCATGCATAAATCAGGGGTTAAATTATATGAAGGAGTGGTGTAAAGAGAACTGCTAATAAATATTTTCATCTGGAAAATCCGAGCCGTGCGAGACTGGGAATGTAAGTATGAGGCAAACTTTTATGATCTCCAGTTTGAGGCAGATCATTTGGAACATTTGGAAGCATGTGAGATCATGCCACACAAGTGTTTGCTATATTAATCAAACAGCACAATAGTTGCCTGGATACCCACATCATTTCATCAGCTGTGGTGGCCTGTTACCAGTTTTCAGAAAATGAAATGTGACCCCTGAGGACTGTAATTGGGTGAGTATAGTAATTTAGGAATGTTCAGGGGATCTGGAAAGTCTGTCCAGCCAATTCGCTCACAGCCAGCCATGGCAGAAGGGTATTTGAGCAACTAAGAATCACGCATGGTGCCTGTTATCAGTATTGATACCCACTTGCTTGTTTGCTGCTCAGTGCCAGTTCCGATGAGCTCCAGAGTCCTAATGAGCCTGGAGATAATTTTGTTTAACGAAGGAATAAGGCTGTGCTGTAGAATACTTGGGGGGGGGGTGAAGGACCAATTCTCTGCTGGCAGAAACTRTGATGTGTTTGCAATATAAAAAATGCCGTATCCTCTCACATAGAATGTTTGTTGTGATATAATTTGAAGCATAAAAGGTAGTGATCTCATATTTTAGTGCAGGAGGCAAAAGCCCTTCACGATTCATCCAAGCTCRTGGCATTTAGTTTAACCCACAGTAACCTAATGCAGTTTTGAGGCAGGTAAGCTGTGTGTGTGCTTTTTAATTACGTTTAGGCTATATAACCAGTCCCAAGTTAGGGTCAATAGAGTGATGAATTTTCTAACCACACAGTCTTTAATATTGGTTGGTCTGGTTATTAATTTTATTTATTTGTTCTGTTAAAGACCTATATAATTTGTGGCTTTGATCATTTGTTTTTAAAAGCTAAAAATGTTCACACACTTTAATCAATTCATTTTCTCAGGGTAATAAACTTATTGTGTACTGTTTTCATAATTTATACAGGGCGTAATTGTTTACAGATCTCTTATTTATTCTATTTCTAGCAGGTTATCAGGCTTCCTATTTCTGTGGCAGCGGATTGCATTAGCTGCATGATATAGGAATAGTAAAAGGCAGAAGACGACCATATGCTGTATCTTAGGCTGCCTTTTAATCCCTGAAATACCAAATCATCAGCTTAATCCTTACAGTCTACTCAAGATTGGTATATTATAACCCTGGAATTGGGATGGAGGACAAAAGAAGGCATACAGCCAGAACTTCTGCTAATATAAATCAGTGCAGTTCCACTGACTTCAGCGATAACATCTTTGACACCAGTTGAGGTTATGTCCCAGACTGTTCAGCTTAGTGGTGCCGAAGGAAAAAGTGGACTTCTCAGAGTTTATTTTCCAACTCAGACACTGATAGAATATTATCAAGGAATAAGTCAAACCATCTGAACCATTCCGAGCACTGCTAAATATATATCGTTGTAATAAGGTTATAAAAATTTAATACGCTTTTCTTTGGAAACCTCCTCTGAGGTCTTTTTTTG
Source organism: Rhea americana (assembly GCF_003343005.1). Lineage (NCBI taxonomy): Eukaryota > Metazoa > Chordata > Aves > Rheiformes > Rheidae > Rhea > Rhea americana. Next base: position 1,262,348 of record NW_028187055.1, on the reverse strand, counting down.
AACACTTTCAAGCAGAGTGCATCCTCCATATTGCACGAAGACAGTGAAAGTGGCAATATTCCATTATTTTGATTAGTACTTGTCTAAGAAAGTTGCTTCAAGATGGTTTTCGGCTGCTACTGTTCGATTTGTGGGGAGGTTTTTCAATTGTTCTTTTGAGTGTTGCCACTCAGCTGGCAAATACTCCAGCAAACATGGCTGGACGYTTTAATTCTCTTGCCAGAAATTACATCCTTCTATGATAATTCCAGCTGCAATCTATGCCTTATTGCCATGGCCTTGGCAAGTTACCAAGGAAATTTGTAGTTGGTCCTCTTAGGGTAGCTGCTTTCTCTAAAGTTTTCAATGATCATTGCAGATGTTGATCTGTGCTTCTACAATATATGGTACTTTTCCTGAGAAGTCATCCCATCACACATGGTACTATTTTAAGTCACTTAAAGCTGATTCTGTGAGAAGGCTTTCAAAAGAATCAGTATCAGATCATGGAGACTTTCCAAGTTCAASTTTTCAAGGTGAGTGAGCTTCTTCTCATTCAAGGTTTACTTTCAGGATTTGAGTGTAACTTAAGTGTACACTGGTATTGTAGGATTCTCCTCTGAACAAGGCTCCAATTTACACTAATACTGTGGCTCTGSGATGAGAATGGTTATATTTCTGATGAATTCAGAATGGCAAACTTGTGCAAAAAACAAGAGTCTCTTATTAAAAGAAAGCAAGTCCATCTGATGACAGACTGTCTAGCTCATCCATAACAACAGGCACAACTTTAAATAGGCTCTGACAACATACACTAAAACATTTTGGGAAAGCATTAATAAAACCTTTTAAGTTTTTAAAAATTATTTAARCTTTTGTATAAAATGTCTTCTTGGTGAGCTTTCTGAGAAACAGCTGGGGAAGAGAAAATCTGCTTCTTTAACTGATTTTGTAAATATTCTCAGCCTGCACACTGTATGTTGTTTTATTGATATACCCCTCACTTCCGAAAGCAGATTTCACTGAAACAATCCTCTCTTACCCCTGAGAAAAAAAAGAAAAAATTGAAACAAGAAGATGGGTGCATAATACATGGCTCCTCTGAGGCAGACATTCCTACAGTTATTCAGAGGTTTCTGCAAAACAATATTTAGTATTCTCTGTACTGGAGAAGAAAAAGACTAAATTTGAAACATATCTCTACACATTTCTATGTATCAAAAATATTGCAGCCTTGATGCATGGCTCTCCAAAATTGAAGAGAATATTATATGGGAAAAAGAGAAAAATCCTAGAAGTTACGGAAASTTATACTGGTCAAATAAATACTCCTGTTAATGTAGCACACAAACTAAAAAAAGCCAATAGAAAGATGACAGTATGAGCTGAAGAGAGGAAAATATTATATTACATTAGGAGCCAAGCTAAAATGAAATCCCAATGACTTTGTGATTTTACTTTTATTTTTCTTAGGTAAATTTCCTATGAAGAGCCTATGGTTTTAAAAATTCGTTTGCTCTTCAGAATAATGCTCTGAATCACTGAATTAATTTTAACCAATGAATTACTTGTGGACTGTTTGCTGGATCTGCTGGATATTTGTGAGTCAATATTTGCACAGATTATTTGATCCCTCAAGTCATATGGTATTATATTAGTGGCTTTGCACAAGACCTCCGYAGAACAGCACAAATGAGAAATCACCTTCTAAAAACCCTTGTAGGCAGAAAAAAATCACCAATTGAACGTTTGCAAGAAAAACAGTCACAGGCTCATGAATCTTAAGAACTTCTGCAAAGACCTTTTAAAATATATTTTCCTCTACTTAGACTAATACAGATTGCCATCATATTGCTAGTTAATGTTAGTAGGTATTGTTGTGTTTATGTTGTAAATACTGATTTCCGAAACTTCAAAAACCTACTGTTCACATCCATAAATCTTTTGGTGATTCATTAATAAGTCTTTTTTTTTCCATATATATATACATATATATATATATATATATACACACACATACATGTATGTATGTGTGTGAACTTGTATGTACACGGGTGTGTGTGTGTAGGGAGGGGATTTTTATATATCAAATCAATTTAGTGATTGGCTGAATTTGATAAACTAAGATACTCAACCGCTCAGAGAAAAGTACCACGGATGTACTTTCACACAAGGCCTTGTCAACACAAGAGAAACATTAAATATAGACAAGTTATATAGTCTAAAGGACCAGAATCACTTCCTTGGTWACATCATCCAGGTCCTTGCTATTCTTGACCAGCATGTCTTAGAGCTCTGTTCTGAAATGTATTGACCTTTATATAAAAACTAGTAACACTTCTGATTAGTGATCTGTACAGAACCTCATCTCTCTGATGGTTAGAAACCATCGTCAAATTCCCCAGCTTAGTTTATTTATGCCTAGCTCTGTATTCATTTGTTCTTGTCCCAGTGGCTTTAGCTTATATATCTTGAGCCTCTTTTAAGCATGTATATCAAGTACATTTATTAGGTTTGGGGCATTTTTTATTTTGATAAGACCTCAGAGTTTACAGGAGYGTAACTACAGCAAGCTCACCACTCATCGCATCTGTGATCTAATCCATATTTTATAACCTATTTTTAAGCACCAAAAGTTACAGGGAAAGTTTGAACAATACTGTGCAATGGTATCCTGCCAGATATGTGCGCTGTAGAGATAGCTAAACTAATAAAAAGGATATAACCACTAAAGAATCACAGAATGATTGAGGTTGCATGAACCTAGTGTTTCTCTCAAGCTAACACACCCTGCTTCTCAGCAAACAATTCCCTTCCTGCCTGCGCAAACTCTCGTTATACCCAAGTGATGCCTGTGGACAATAAGGTCTACTTACATATCTTAATTTCTCTAACAAGGTTCTGTGGGCTTTCCTTAGCAAGATTAAACCTCCAGCCTCACTCTGTTCCAGCTGGCTTTTACTTCTGCAGCATTTTGATCCTCTGATGTGTTCCTCTTAACCTCATTCTTGATCTATTTAGCCACTTTGGTCTGTTCTAATAGTATTTTGTATTGAATTTCCTTAACAGGTTGCCAGACTGCAGGAACATATACCTAAGAGCATCCACTTGTTCTGTCCCACTATATGTCTTTCCAGCTTGCCTGCAGCTGGAGCAACATGTCCATTCAAACGCTGGCAGGTCCTGCCCTCATTCCCTCTTTCAGGCCATCCTGGAGTTTAGGTAGAATTCACCTTTTTATACCAGTGACTCTCAATTTCTTCACTCCCATAGGCCTCTCTCTGCACTCAGCAGATTTCTATCTCACTTTCATTCAAGCCAAGCTAAAACACTTTGGCCCAATGCTCTATTGTGTGTCCTTCCAACATCTACTTTCACCATGCCTGGATTTTTCAGTCTACTCTGCATTCATTATTCAAATAATGAATAAACGTGGTACTTACATGTTGCTGTAGCCAATTTTTGGGACCTCAGATTCTCAGACTTCTGCTGTTTCCGAAGGTAAGGAAATATAAYGAGGAGGGAAGCGGTAAACAAGAAGTGCTTTCTTTTTATAAGTCCTTGGCAACAAGGAGCTTTCAGCATGATGTTTTAGCCAGACCCAAATCACTCAGAGCGTGATCTTGCTACCTTAGTTCCTGCTGAAGTTGTTTGGATGTGACTGGGGGGAAAAGAAAAGTTTCTTCTCTTTTCCAGATGTGGACAAATTACCAGAGAAGTGACTACACCACAGACCATAAAGTATTCCTCTCCCTTCTTTAGTGTCACCTCTGATGTGATCAGGCTAACTAATTCACTCTGAACATCCATTATTATACTGATGAAGTCTGACTGGCTGGCCTTGCTGATTGACGAGAAAAAATGAGCCTTCTGAATATGGTTCTAATCTATATTCCAGACAAAGGAAAAAAAAGCAACAAGAAAAAATTAATTTCATCTTTTTAAATTTTAGAAATTACAACAATTATGCCTCCAGGTTTTTAATTTTCAATTTACAGATGTGGCAGAGTATACTGTGTCACTTGACCTCTCTGAGAAGCAGTCCTGTACTAATGTCCTCATAGGTATCTGTGTCCATCTGGCAAAGATATTGTAATTCAAATCTCAAACTACGACTGACTGCTGAGCTGTGAGCTGTGCTGCTTTCACGTTCTCTGTCATTTTCCCCTCCTTAACTTCAAAAGACTTAGAAATATGTAAAGGGAACGGTATCATATGGCAAATTCTGTTTATGTGGCATGGTTTAGTCATACTTATTTACATCACCCTGCCATCTAAACAGACCTATTCTCAATGCATAGCTGCCACTCAGGCTGAACTTAGATTATGGTTAATGCTTGCAAAGGGATGGTTTTGCAACACTACACAACAGTACATCAAATACACAGCCCAAGGCCGATAAAACTCAGCCCAGACTGACCTCAGACTTCTGTTCATAATGMAGTATCTGACTACAGTAGATACAATAATACAACTAACTTCATTTCTTAAATGGCCAACTTATTTATACCTATGTTGTCATTATTGCCTAGTATTTCCAAATACAGCATACACCAGCCCTCTAGGAAAAGCAGCTGGATCAGATCTCTGTGTAATTACCAGAATGTTTCTTCTTTAGTTTCTATATAAAATCATTATAGCAATTTTATAGATGGGAAACTCCAGAGCAGTAGAGTGAAGTAAGGGAGATTTAATGAACAATGAAGCATCCAAAGAAGAGCCACAAGCAAGAAACAAAAATGTAAAGCTTAAAATCAAATTGATTAACTCTACGTGGAACCCTGGTCAAATTTTCTATCATCATGATGCCATTCAGTTCACCTCAAAGCAGTGCAGCCTGATGGCACACAGCTGGTGGCATGGAGCAAGCTGAGGCAGTTCATGGACTGAAAAACTTCATGTTGCCTCAGAGGCAAGGAGGCATGCCAGAASGAGGTACCTTTCCATAATTTCATTGTCCCTTCACAGTGCCCAGAACTGTCCCCAGATGCTATTGGTACCAAGGACAATTTAGAGCAGCCCTCACACAGCTCTCCCTTTTGGGTCAGGATCAGGTTGGTGTGTATCCATCCTCCAGCTGTCTGAGCAAAGACATATATTTTTTTGTGGCTGACCATAACAGAAGGTTCAGAGGACAGATTTTTGTTCCATTACAAATATCCAGGCAAACTGTATAAAYTATTGGCTCATCCAGGCCTACTAATAATAACAAACTTGGCTTGTCTGTTGAACCAAGAATTCAAAGAGGAGTAATTTTATTTCACATACTTCCATGGCAGTAAAAGACCAGTGGCAACACTTGTCACAACTCTGTAGTCCAGCTGCCTGCTGAAGGCCCTGCCCAGAAACTACATGGAATTTAATTTCTTAAGTCTTGCTGATAATGCTTAAGTAGAAAGAACCCATGGAGATTTTTTTTCAGGTAAAAAAGAGTAATGTTGCGCATTAGCCAATACACTTTACTTCAGTTTCGAATAAAACTTTGCACTTGGTGCAGCTAAGGTAAAACACACTAAAAAAACTCTTAACCAGCCCTAGCCCRGCTACTTTTCTGTCCTTYGCACTTTAGACTGAGGCCTAGAAACACCTTGCACTCAGAGAGACCCACAGCTGCTTTTCCATATGAAGTACTTGCAGAAGATACTAATGCATGGAGGTTCAATGGTTYACAGCCGTGTATTCTGAGTACGAAGAAGGCTGATGAGGTAGTTTGGAAGTTCCAAATAGGGGGGATGATAATAAAAAGTAAAAGCTGAAGAACAAGAGTTATACTAGCCTGCTATGTGTTAAAAAGTAGGCAGAGTATACATCCACAATCCAGCCAGTACTCTTGCCAGGATCAGTCTGGCACAAGGGGTTAGAGGTACATAAAGGGTCACATCCTCAGCTGTCACAAACCAGAGCTGTGGCAGTTCATTCCAAATGAGGAGCTGGCCCCAAGCAAACCCACTGGACAATGACATGACAGATTTCTAGAAACACAAGCCCAGAATAAAAAAAAATAAATACATTTTAAAAATGGAGAAGGAAGAAGAGAATGAGTAGAAGAAGAGAGCAAGGCTACAGAACAGTGCAGGCAGTAGAAAATCCTGAATAGTAGCAAATCCTGCGCTGCCTCCACAGAATGTTGTGTGCAGTTATTTACAAGCCACTCAGCACCGTATCCTTGTTAACAAGTTATTAATTATATCTCCATAAACTGAGACACCCAGGTAATTACTTAATTAGGCAATTCCCTTTTTCCCCCCGCCTTACGCCTTTTTTCAAAGAAATTTTAGTGTGAAAGCCATCTTCTGTGTCTCTGTGCAGTAATATACACTTGAGCTTTCAAGCCCGTATGTCATGCAACATAAGTAAAAGGCAACCAAATAATAGAGAGCTATAATTCCACTGATGGTTACTGGTGATAAGAAAGGCTGCAGTTGCAAGGCTTGAAAGGGTTTGTCACCATAACTCTAGGATCAAATTTCCTCATATTACAGAAAGATGGCAGAAAGAGTCTGCAAAGGAGACACAAGAAGACATGTAGTAAAGGCCATGAAAAGAGCAGTTCTCTCTGGTAGAAAAGCCTTGACTCAGTCACAAAGTGCCTAATCATGGAAGTGCTGAGAGACTTCATCCCTTTCAAATTTTAGCTGAATGTACGGTGCTCAGCACCTCCTTCGCAGAAGCTCAGCGCTTCAGGGAATTGGGTCCCAAAGTGGAGAAAAAAACATTTTCAGAACTATTTGTGGCAAGATATAATTCCTACCTAATAAGATAAATCATGTTTTATTTAAGTAATGGCATACAGAAGAAAGAGATTCCAGATGGGGTGATATATTTAAAACAATTCATTTGTTTTCTTCTTCAAAAAGGAATCCCATGTAAGGGCCATTTTGAGAGTTTAAGAGGGACTTAATTGGTTCTAGCCTTCTGCACAGATGGGAGTCACAACCTTCACAAAGACTTCACAAATGTGAAGGGCCACAGCTCAGGCAAATTAAAACCAAATAACATCTGAACACGTAAAAACATGTTTGTTCAATGAAAAATGTGTCTTGGCCATGATTTCACCCTCTGTCTTGTTATTTATTTTTTTTTTTTTTGTAGGGATTTTTTTTTTTCATTTTTGTAGGGATTTTTTTCATCAAAAACTGTTAAAGTTTGGGTTTTTTAAAAAAACTTTCTTCATGATCAAAACCAGCCTAGGACTAAGATTTCACCTAAAAGAGGTAGCACAGGAAGAAGATGGTCCTAGGAAGGTCAAAATCTTTTTCAGTCTCCCCACAGACAGCATACAAAGAATACAGAAATTCCTTTGCTGTGAAGCAGAGTGCTCCAGGGGAGTCCAGCATCAGCAAAACTTATCTCTTTTTTCTTATTCTCTTTGGAGTGCTGGAACAAGCAATCCTTATGCTGCCTTCAGACTTGCGATTGCTTTTCTGGTTCATCTTTATACAGCTGGGTCAAGAACATGTTTTTATGGCTTAGCTGCTATATCAGGAAATTAAAGGCAACTTCAATGAGTCAAAATTCAAGGCGACAAGCTCAGAGGAAGAGYATACTTGGATCATCCCCTCAAACTTCCATGGTATTCTAGAGGTCTATGGACATTTAATGTTACACTGGCTATGCTGTTTGTTTCAAGAAGCTGCAGTGGCAAGGTGTCCCAAAAAGCAAATTCAAACCTCAGAGGATTTAAAAAGGAAAAAAAGATTATTGATCCTGCCAAGTTAACTGGTGATTTCGATTGCCAAATCCAAACTGGTGAGTATGTCTGAACAGTCCTTAAAGAGCAGTCTCTGAAACAGCCATCATGTTTGACATTCACTCAAAAYGTGGTCCATGATCGGTAAAGCAATATCTAAACTGGAAGTTTTTAAACCATGCTCTAACACTGTAGCAGGGCAAGAGCTGGCCACATGCTCTGTGCCATCTCYGTTTTCATTTTTGCAGAGATGGAAATCTGAAGATGGCTTTGAAGAATGCTCTGGACAGCCGAAAGGGTCCAGGGTCCACAAAACAATACGTGCAGGCCCAAAATCAGAAAAGCTACATGAATTAATTTTGATGACCTAAACCATGAAGACCTAATAAATTCGGAATCCTGTAGGAAACTGYACCATTCTGTCTGCTAGCCTCTGCCTGAGGAGGCTTTCAATTGTCTGAAACTGGTTTCTTGGCCATTTAGACCACCTGAATGTTTCTGGTCTATACCATGGAAGAGTATTCCAGTTTTTCCTCTTCTTCTCTGTAAAGTCCTTTGTTTCATTTTTTCCCCATCATATTCTGACTATTCTGTGACTCATAGCTGCTCTGCATCATAGCCCCATCACTCATCAGTAGAGTGCTATACCTCAAGCTAAGTAAAATAAGCGCAAGTCCCCTCTATCTTTAAATGCTAGTGTGACTTATGGATACTGGAAATTCATCTTCAGGAGTCGCACCTCATTTTCTGATAATTAGCTGTAGGGTCTTTGCACTGAGCTGCCTCTGGCTGATTGCTAAGGTGCTAATGTTAAAGAATCCAGTATGCTCTACAAAATCATACAATTGTAAATAGAGGCCCTTTCCCAAAGAGTTATCTTCATAAAAGAAGTTGCTGTAGCAAGCTTTTCCAAGAACTCACAGTCCCATATGCAATAGTTAAACTGGGATAATTATTTAGAGTGTATGAAATAACCTCCTAAAGCTGAACTTTTGGGATTGCACAAGGGACTGTTCATCCACATTCCCGATTTGATTGCTCAGAGTTTATCTTAATTATAAGGGGCTCAGTTAGAGTGAACAGAAAGGGGCTGAGCAAGCAATATTAGAACACCACACAGACTGACTGACAGCGACCTAATGCCATCAAGCCAGGAACATATTGCAACACAACATTTGAGCAGGCCCCATTCTTCACACACAGATCTGAAAGTTTTGCTTGGTTCTGCTGTCTTTTGCAGGTAGCACAATGGGAAAAGAGGCAGAGATGTGCTCTGCAGACGTGCAGTATGGCTGTTGGTTGAGTAACTGTAGCTATTCAAGCAACAAGATTCCACAAGGCAGAGTGACACTGTGTAATAAAAGCATGCCTGTGGTGCAAGGCAAAAGAGGATTAGAAAAATAAAAACTCTCTTAACTATCCAGCTTGAACAGGTACAAAATGCATCATACCATGTCTTTATAGGACAGATTCAGTACGTTTCCACCCAAGAAGTCTAATGACAGCATGATCCCATCCATCCTCTCCACTGACTTGTTATCAGGTTAATTCTTTTTTCATACTATTGACCTAAAAATGTGTGATTCACCAACATTTCAGAGACAAAGACCAGATGCCAAAGAGCTTACAGATATCCTGGACATAGAGCAGTGAAGTCACAGAGCAGTGGGTAGAGAACAGGAGGAAAAGACACAGCTACAACAGTGAGATCATTCAGTTACTCATCACAGGCAAACACTAATGACATCAGAACATTTTTTAGAAAATGTAGCTGAGTGAAGTAGAAAATAAACTCTTCTGTGTGCTGAGATTATCTTTAAACTTACTTTGAGATAGTTCATAGTAGTATGAGCACACAGCATTTCTACCTCACTGCCAGTATCACCTGAGCAGTGTATGTCAGCCTGCCTTCAACTGTGCCCCCAAAGCCTGCTGGACAGACTGGGAACAGCTGGTGTCATCCTGATTATTTCCGTGGCAGCTGAGGATTCTCCTACACTCCAAGAATACTCAGCTGCTGCTTTTCCCCCCTGCTCTTTTCTTGCAAGTGGGTATATATTTCCTTTGAAGAAGCAGTGGGGCTCATAAACTAGATTGACTTCTCCCAGCAACTGTTTCTCCTCCATTTTTCTGCATTCATTTACTYTCTTATATCTTTCAGTAGCAACTCATAAGAATAGCACTGCTGATGGGAGATGTATTTCTTCATCTGCATGGGTGGAAAAACTTCCTTTTTCTCTGCTATTCTGAATAGGATATCTCAATGGACTTAYTGTGGCCTTAAACATAGTGCGCCAGCATGTGCAAGGACAAGTCCTGAGTCTTGGCCTGTTTGGGATCCAACACAYGTCTAAAACCAAGTATGTCCTGAAGAAGCTTTGGGGAATCACAGCTATAGTGAGGGAGAGAGGAATATGGTTTGGGACAGAGATTATCTTTGTATTATTCTTCTCATACTAGCAAATAAAACATTAGAAGCACCAAAACATGACGCACAGTTCACAGATTTGTAGGGGAGGCTATACAATTGATTCAAGTCCCTTTAGCTAACAAAACTCACAGCTTCACAGAGAAATTTTCTAATAAACATCTGAAATTAAAACTCCATTGCTGACAGAAAAATTACAATTTACAGTTCAAAGATGCATTCAATTATGGTTACCCAGGGACAAAGAAGACAAGAAAAATAAAATAAATCTGGGAAGAAAAGGAAGTGCTTCAAATTTGCATCAAATCTTAATCCAATAATCTACCTTTAATTACCCATGGCAGACTCTCTAAAGTGATCGGTTTTGCCTCAGATCTCCAAATCTTTTGGCCCAAGGCCAAATGGATAAGTGCTTTATCACTTGAGTCTGGGAGAGCATCCGTGTCTGCAGGCTTGGTGAGAACATTTATAGCTGGCATGCTTGGCAGCCATTGTGGATTTGGTTTAATCTGCTGAGAGCCTTTTTACGTCTTTGACTGTGTTTCATGCTTTGAACCAGGTGCAAGATTTTACTGCATTACTCCATTTCTCAGGACAAAACGCATATCATTCTTTAGCCAACTTCTGAAAGTTCACGCTTTAGCACGTCTACATTTTCTTTCTATTTATATACCCATTCTCCATCTCTCTTGTGGAAAACATGCCAATGGTGAAAAATCTAGCACAGACAAAGAAGCAACATGGATGCCCATCTTGGGCATTTTTACTTAATATTTTTGTTATGTCCTAGGCATAAAAAATATTAGCAGTCATGAAAGACATAGCAAAAGAGAAGCATCCCTAATGATGGAGGCACTGTGCCCTCCTTATCACTGCCARCCTTACTTGTCCTTTGCTCTGCCATGTGCTCTGCTGTCCTGCTCCTCCTGCACTTCTCCGTATCTGATCTCTCTTCCTTAACATCTTAATTCACAAAAGTTGTCACTCCGTTTAAAGATTCCTCCTAAATCCCAATAGCTGCTAATCCTTTCGACTATTGACAAGACCTTACTCTAAGTCATTCTTCTAAGTTTGATTAGAAACAAATACTTCATAATACAGAGTAACAAAAGATGATGAGACTCTCTTCTTCTCTGTAGCAGGAGGATCTCAGATAATTTTCTGGCACCRTTGTGACAGTGGGTAGACAGCTCTGAAAAGTAGTATCAGAATGTATTGGGAAGRCAAGGACCTCACCACAGCTTCCCAGGAAGTCTGTCCTTCTGACATGAAGACAATACATCTTCAGACGCCAACAAAGTAAACTGATCATATGAGCGATCTACGGGGACTTACTCTTTAAAGGCATAATTGAGGGAAAGAATCTGAAAGCAGTTCAGTATTTTGTCCTGGGAATCCTCACAAAACACGKGCAAGCAGCGTCCTGTTATAAAAGTATCACTCACAATGGTGCCAGGAACCAGTGTTTATTGGATCAAGACCTGTTGGAATRACAATTCCAACAATTATAGCCCTGTCCTGCCTCTCTGTGTTGACACCAGCAGTTAATACTGTAGGCTTTTTTCTCCTCCATTTACAAATCAAAGAAACATAAAAACTACTGTCATTGAAAACACAACCAGTGAACAAAACACAAAGTTAAGACGAGGGTTAGCCAAATCCTAAAGCAGTTACGGGCAGTAGGACATCCTTTAATAACTGCTCTCTCCAAAGGGTTAAAGCCCGTTTCAACACTGAGCCATTTTTATGGCCTCAGAGCAGCTGGAACAAAATAGGTTCTACTTTCTGCTCTGCTGCCAATATCTTCTGCACTTTAAAGTGGAAAAGGTCTTTATTCATGAGCTTTCTTTTTAAAGGGGCATGCGTGTGATAATCTAGGTGACACAGGTAAATGTGATAGACCTGATTATGCTTTTCATATTCCCTTTATATGACCAATATAGCCCATAGTGCAGCAGGGAATCAGAATCAGTATTTGTGAAACAGATCTAAAACTCAGAAGATGCTACACAGCAAAATTGCCAAGAGYTTTTAGACTGTGGACATCTTGACAATAATGAATCAATTAATCCTTTACATTTCAAAATATTTATAAATTAACTGCCCAGTTCTTAGGTCTACCATCTATAAATTACAGAGCAAGTGCTTTTCTTTCAAAAGAAAGGTAAATGCATCAGATAAATTCAGAGAGCAAATTGTCCCTTCCTGGTCTCCACTAGCAATGGAATTCTTCATCCTTATTTCTTCAGCATATCCAACTGACAAAAACAAATCACTGACTGTAAACTTTTATCATGAAATTTCTTCTCGCTAGCAAGACTTTCTACCAGTAATCTGTGATGAAGCAGTGTRTGTTCTTATTAAACCAAAGCAACTCCAAACATTTTGATTGAACTGGCTTTCAGTCACTGTTTTTTTTTCTCTCCTTTGACCATCATTTTGCATGCAATGTTTTGCACATCCAGATCTGAAGCACATCACCTATTGCACCTCCTGCCTGTCATACTTCACCATTAAGTTCAAATATCTCCTTTCTTTTCATTTCTCTTTTGCAGTACATCCTTGTACTACTGGATACATTTAACATTCAACTCCTAATATTACTGCATTTTCAGTATTATTACTATAWTGTAGGTAAGTTCATATCCAATGTACTTAACATCACACCAATACACACAAAACAACATCAGCTGGTCAGAACTTGGATGAGGTGCARGACACAGTCTGAAGAGATTAATCATCACAGAAGATATTTGAGACTGAATTCTAATATGAATCAGTAGTAACRTTTTTCTTAGTCTATGGGTATATAGCAAAATAAAACCAACAGACKTGAGAACAGAACCGGATCATGGCGTCATGCATACAAGTTATAGCACAGTTTCTTAAACCTAAGGTTATATGCCTYCCAAGATAGAACAGATGCACTCTCTGAGTATCCTGATTTGAGGGATGTTTCTAAGGAAGGACATGGGTTATACTGTGAGTGCTGTGGAAAGAACTATAGTGTAAAGCACTGTAGCATGCAGAGGGTAGTACTAGAACATACTGTTATGGTTCGCTGTACCTGTAAAATTCATGAAATTATTGGCTTCTTTCAGCTGCAGTACAGTACTTTTACAGTAATTTGTCACTCTGTTTTCAGCAGGGATAATGGACCATGCCTTTTTCTAGGAGCACATTATTTGGCCACTGGCAGCTCTTTATATTTGCCGCGAGATCCCCAGTAGCTACATGTTCCCCCTTGCCCTCCCTTCTCAGGACACTGCAGGCAGTAATAGATCTGTGAGATTAACATTTCTTTACCAGAAGTTAATGGCATCTGTGATGGTCACTGTTAATTGACTTGGCTATATCCAAGTGTGCTCATACTGTTCCCTTCAACATGTGCACTATTCCTTCACTTCTACCTGCACACAATAACATGACGTCACCGCAGCCAAAAGCAACCGGAAAAATACCACAGCCTCTGCTCCTCCCTATCTCCTCTGACACTGCTTAATATTGTCATTTTTATTTGGCCAACATCTAGGAACCCAGTAATAACCTTTTATATGGCTGGAGATAAATGTGATATAAAAATGAATGAAAAGGAAGATCAGGCAAAAAAGCCCCTTCTGACCTGAGGGCTGATATTTTTCAGCTTTAATGTTCTCTTCTACCTCCACCATAACATCAGTGATGAAACTACTCTTTTCCATCTTATTTGAAAACACTAACATGGTATTGGCCTTATTTTTCCTGAGAAATAGAAGGTCATTAGAATTAGGGAGGAAATTGTTTTCCTGTCTGGTGACATGTCGTGAGCTTTTATAAGTTTTCTCTGTTGTGTAGGGCTGCAAACCCCAAACATATCTATACTTCTCATAAAACAAAGAGGGTGATTTTTGCTCCAAAAGARCCATTGGTATGGAGATCTGGCAAATTTTTAATTTATGGTGGTATGGACAGCAGGGACTGAACCTAACCCTCTCAGCATGTTACAGACATATTGTATAGGTGACAAAGTCTTCCCTTTCTTTTTGTTGTGGATTCTGACCAGTCGATTCTAATAGCTGGGAAAAAAAATAAAAAAATAAAAAATATTTTTCACAAAACGTTTTAGATTTGACTAACTCTCATTTTTTATGAGAATTYTTCTGCAGGGTGTGATGCAATACAGTGTTCCAGGGCCAGGAAGAACATGGCTGTTCTGGAAGAAGTATCTGATTTCAAGGCCAAGCTGTTTTCTCCCAAGGTAGGTATCATTTACACACTCTCCAGAATCAATGGAGCTTAGCACATGTTTTAGAAGGGATAGAGTAAACTTTATTTAAAGTAACAAATGAGGAATATTATTAAGTCCAAATAAATACCTTTATTTTAACTGCCTACTGTCTACCAAGGGAAGAAAAAAAAATACTCATGTTTAAATTTGKAAGATGGAACACTTTTCCCTATTTGTTTAATTACATGTATTGTCTTCTAACTTACCCTAGGTTATTCAGATGCTTAACAGTAAATGTATGCCAAAGTACTTTACTGAAATAGGATTTTATCACTTTGGGAGAGGAAAGTATTCATCCCAGTCAAAGRTGAAGTTACAAGACTTCTTCCCTTCAGCTCCATATACAGCCAGCAGAGAGGGACAGACTCTCTCAGAGCACCTCATTGCAGCTTTTGTGTTGAAGTCRTCTATATCTTTCTACAAATTATGTAGGGAGCCATGGAAAAACAATCCCTTTTTTGGTATGTGGATTACATGTCTAAGGTTATGTTATGCATAACACGTATCATCTTGTTTCACAAATACCATTGCCCTCTTATTTCTGCTAATTTCTGCTAATTCTAATGTAAACAATATACTCACCTTTTGTATTTAATTAGGTAACAGTGTTCACATTTCTGGGAATAATTCTTGTTAGCTGCTGTTACCAAACATTAAAGAACAGAGAAGATGAGTAAAAGCCTGCTCTGCCTGCAAGCATCAGAGCATGTGTCATCCAGTTCAGAAGTCTGTGGGCCAAAGTCTTTGACCAGTGTCTATTGAAGTCAATAAATGCTTTAGCATTGGCATCAGTGGGCCTTTCCTATACAAGTCCTGACCATCAGATAAAATAAATTCATATTTCATATAGAAAAGAAGCCTACTAGGTGTAGAGAGATGCCAGAAAAGCAGAAATAGACTTTATAAATACCRTATTTATAAAGGTGTTCTTAGTTGTAACTATGTTCTTAGTTCTTCTCAGTTATTTAAATTCAAGTTGCAATTTCCAAAAATTACACTTTGAGCCCTAGACACTGTCAAAGTGATCACTGTCTGGTGGTAAACAATGCTGTGCATATATGTCTGTCTGAGCTTTGAATTAATATGGTTCAAGAATAAAAACTGCTAGCATTTCTGTAAAACTTTCTGAAACAGTGTTAAAGCCAAATCTGAAGGAGGAAAGTTGAAATGGAGCAAAGGACTAGGCAGCTTTGGGAAGTGTTTAAGAGTGTCTTGGTAAAAACCAGCCTTGATACTTGATGCCAAACAATATGTTTTGAAGACTRCAGGCTGTAAATAAGCTATAGATTTCCTCTCTTTTTCTCATTAAAAATTCCACACACAGGCAAAGTTGCCCTGTTTAGATATGCGTTGTTAAACTGTTTGAAATAAAACAGGTTTGAGGCAAAGATCACCAAAATCACATAATCCTATGCACCCTGCAGTGTCTATAGTGTAACGGTACCTCAAGTAATTACAAATTAGTCTTTCAGGATAGTTGTGTAACCATAGCAGAGAAGCATGTCTGGGCACATTTACCTGCATCTGGGCTGCAGCAATGCCATCATTAGTAGGTGATCAGCTGGCACTGGATTTTGGTCCAGCTTGCTCCCTAAACTAGCTCTGGATATCTTGGTCCTCTGCTAATCGGAATATACTATGCACCCCTGGGGTTCTTGTAACTGGGTGAAGGAATGCCTTTGTGCYTTGTCTTTGTTTGAAACCCTTGAATCATCTGTGACTAGGTGAAACCAAGGGGAAGCTGAKATTTTAATGAATAAAATAATGAACTTGTGATGTGTTCTGCTAATTTTTCCAATGTTTCCATAGCAGTAGGCTGCAACACTGAAGGTGCAATTTGTCTATAGGCATCTTACCCTTGCATCAATGAGAAAACAAAAAGTTACACCATTCTGAAAGCATGTTTTCCTGTGACCTTCTCTTGTATATGGCATATCTCGTACCCTCCCCCACCTAAGAGTACTACTGGTGGCCCTGCTATAAGCTGTGCAGATGTTTCTAACCACATTATTGCAGCTTTATATTTGCAGGAGTCTTCTCAGAGCAGATGTTCTTTCTGTGTGTATACACCATACTCCCCACTGCAAACACTTTTACTACAAAAACAGCAGATTGTCTTACTTCTGTTGTTCAAATCTAAAGAGAGAAAACGTTCATTCTAATGATGTTGGTTTTCCTTTCAGAGTGTTTAATGTCTTTCCTTCTCTTCTCACTGGCCCTGCTCTCTGCAGGTGTCTCTGTCTCTGTTCCTTAGGCTTACCATTACTTCTTTTACTCTAAAGGGTCTCCCTAAAAATATCTTCTTCCTGAATCTCCTTTACTGCTTTCACTCTCATTTTAGTCCCTTCTGCTGTCTTTCTCTTGTTATAAGAGCCATCTTTAGTTCTACCCAGTAAGAACACAATTCAATGGATTTAAATTTGAATGGCTTTTCTTGGTCAAGACTCAGTAGAGATCAGTGGATATAATTCCCACAAACTGTGGAATGGAAGGTAATACTGCAAATACTCAAAAATAATAGTCCTTTGAGGAGCCAAAGGCTTCTTATCTTCACTGGGACAAAGTGGGATTCGGCCAGTTTGTGTTGACTGGGTACTGTAAACACATTTTTGTATATATTCTTGTAACATTACCGTAACGTTGCCTAGAAGTTTGGCCTTTTTCACAATCATTTTTATTACTTTCAGAGGACACTTTGTTCATGACTATTTCTCATTAAAAATTATTTGTTCTCGCTCTTTTGGTTTTTCTTTCTTTTAATGAAATAATGATATTTCTCACTATTATGAACAGTAATAGTATTACAAGTTTCTCAGTAGTTACAAATAGTAATATTTATCATTACATAGTTATAGTGGTACACCATGAACAAGAAATAGTTAATGATGCGGAGCTCTGTGCTGTCACAACCAGATTGCTTTGGGTACTTGAACGAGCTTGTTTGGCGGTAACTGAAGTATCCTTATGGCATCCCACACAGTGTAGATGTGACTGTGGGCTGACAGCAYCTTCTCGGAGTTTCTCCTGGCCTCAGTGAGGAAAGCTGCCACTCTCATGCTCTGCAATCTCTTGAAACAGATGCCCCATCAAACTCCAAACATCTCTGACAAAAAATCTTACCCTTTACTCCCTTACTATTTTTCCTCCTTTRATATCTTATCACCCTTTGAATGAAAAAAAAGAAAAAGTCAGACTTCGGATTTTCAGCTGACCACATTGTGCTTTACATCCTCTCTGCCTTGGTTCTCTTTCTCATAAACATTGTCCATTTAAAATGCTCTAAAACCTCCTTATTCTTACTTGTTTCAATTTTCATAGTAAAACATCTTATTCCTTACACAGATGGACTAAACAGCTATCATTTATCTTTTGATTTCTCAGTCCYATCTTCATAAACACAATATGAGGTGGTAGTCACCTGCCTACTATACAGGTAGTCTTTCTTCCAGATGCAAAAACTCTACTTATAAAGGGCACTCRTATAAAATAAGATGGCCACTTTGAGTAAAAAACAAAATTATAATAGGTTGAAGCCACAGCTCAGGGTTCCATGAAAAAGCTTAATGATTCCTTCCTTTCTCCTTCTTTAAGCACTGTAAAATTCGTCATCAGTTTTTACTTGTTGGAAAACCACTGATGTTTTTTGTCCACTAATCTGTAAAACTTTGTAACTGCTTATAATTATTTCGCAAGTGGCAACCTTGAAGCAACTAAGATTCATTTTCAGTCTTTTTTCTTGTTCATACGTGAAGTCTAGTCATTCTTTAAAAGTATTCACATACTAGTGAAATAGTAATAAAGTCTAGTTGTAAAGTTTTTTTCCTTGAGAAATTTATATAAGCCAGCTCTCACTATTCCTTCTTATTAATGCATTACAAATACAATCCACACTGCACCCGTCTACTTTGAGATTATGGCCTTGTAAAATGTGCATGACCATTTAAAAGGCTTTGTGCTTTAAAAGTCCAGGTTGAAATCTTGTCAGTTATCAGAGTTTTATCTTGAGTATTTCAGTTCATTTGATGTTCTTCTCCAAACTCTGAATACAAGTGAATAAGGGTGAATCTCTGTGCCTACTTGAAAGGTGAGTAACCATTTGCAGTGAAAAATTAGAAGACATACCTTGCTCAAAATCTCAAAACAGTATTTTTTTTTTTTGCTTTTTTATTTTTGGGTTTTTTTAAGCATATGATTTGTAACACAGTTGTTTGAATTTTGCAGACAAGATTGACTCAGGAGTTTTCTTCCTTGTTTTTGTTTGTTTGTTTATTTATTTTTAAACTATTGATGCTGACAGCAATATCATATCTAACTTTATTACTGCCTTGTCCTAACAGCCTGAAAAGGTCACATGATTTATTCTAAGGCAGGATGAATCTGCAGGCTAGCTCAGAACAGCTTCCAACACCATTTAATAAAACATTTCCATGATCTAAGCATCAGCAAGATTTCTTTGGAAAGCCAGAAGTAGGCAATAAGTGAGTAAGGAACATAGATTTCTATTGGCCTCTTCTCTCCTCCCTCCCCATCCTGCTCCTTGGCAGTCACTACAGGCATGCTCAGTCTCCTTCCAAGATGCCCTGTGCCAGCTGCTAGACTGAGAAGAAACAACTAGCTGTGGTGGCCCAATTACTGCTCCGATTGATCACAGTTTGAGGTGTTTCTCCAGAGTAATGTTACCGATGTAATTATGAGTTCTCCACTGTGTAAGACCCTGCTACACCCCTAATACAGATTTTGGGTTTTTTATGTGAAACTGTCTTTGACTATTATTGCTGAATACTGAGACATCTGCATTAATCTTACTACTTGCTACTATTTAAGTATGAAGAGGCAATTGTCTTTAACTTTTTTCTCCTCAAGAAGTCAAACAAGCAGATGTTGCACACTTGGTAGTTCACAGTAGTAATATTTAAGCCATAGCTATATTTGATTGAATATAAAAGAAGCCCTAACTAACTCAAAGACATTCCTGAATTGCCATCATACTGTGGAGAATGTTCACCACCAGACTCTTGCTGATTTAACCAACACATGGAGGTCTCTACAACTTCTTCAGAAAAATATRTCTTCACAAGTTAAGTGTTTGGAGGTATGCTAAGGAAAGCACATAGAGCCTCACAATTTCTTAGACAGTGCTTCTTCCGAGCTGTCTGCATCCACCTTCTCAGTTCTGTCAGTCAGACGAGAACAAGCTCCATCTCTTTTTGTAAATTGCTTCTTCTTCTACTCCAAAAGATTTCCCAGTTCTTGTTTTGTTAGGAGATGAATGCTCTCATGTTTTTCAGAATGAGGTAGTGAAACAAATTACTATTGCTATCTGTTACATCCACACGGAACTAGAGAAACACATTTACTTGTGTGCATGAAACAGGATATACCCAATAAACAGAGAACAGAATCTAGTACATATCAAGAAACTCAATTTGCTACAGCACTCATAATATGATTGATGAATTGGAAATGTTTCTTCACTAGGGCCAGCATGTAGGACACCAACACTAAGAAATTAGATGTTGTGAACCATGTGATACCACACAAGTTATTCCCAAGCTTCTCAAAATACAACATGGAGACAAAGAATATATATTTATGTATGTATACACACACACATGCTCGTGCAAGGAAGTAGTCTACTTTCAGTACCTCTTTGCTTAATTTGCTTACTAGTTTAGGAGAACACTTTGCCTCAGGAATGGAAAGGACATTGAAGGGAACTACACAATCTAGTAAATTATTTTATCCGAATAAAGATTTGGGAGAACTATTTTTTTAAGTGAGAAGAGTATGAAGCAGCTGCCTAAAGCAGAAATGTTATAAAACTCATTAGCCATAGTAAAATTAAATTACTGCTCTCCAGATAGTCCTTAGTCATTACCTATGAGTTCTCACAACAGTGCTCTACAGYCTTTTCTCTTACAGTTCTTATTTCTGCCTTTCTGCTGTTTGGTGGCTCTTAGAAAGTTTGTGATTTTGTTTTCCCCCTCTAGCTGCAGGAAATGCTTATTYTGTAATCCTCTGCTAAAACAGAAGACCCGGTTCTCCAATGTTTTCTATTCCATCCAGTTATTTACATCTGCACACAAAGGATCCAATCCTTGCCTACATACAAGAAATTCAAAGCACAGCTAAGCAGCTGAACTTTTGAGCTAGCCCTGAGGCACAATTTAGAGCACACAACTACAGAGGGTGCTGATTGCAGGTGTCCAGATGACCCACAGAGCAGAAATGGCAGCCATGGCCCAGCAGAACACCAGAAAGACTCGCTCCTGCTCCCTTTTCTAAAATCTTGTCATTTTTATTGGCAGGAAGTGCAAGTTATTCAGCSCAGTACAGCAGTGACTGGGTAAGGGTCCTTTTAGGAGGCCAGACCAATGACCTAATTGCCCCTTGTGGCCTTAAATTCTATGAAACCTCTGGAATCTCCATTGTTCTCGGTGCTGCAGAACTGAAGCTTTGAGGCTTTTCCCAATAAATTGCACAGAAATCTTTATATCGTCCTCAAGGCATAGGGAGATTATGAGGAAGCATTGAAGGATTTGCATAATTGCATGCTTTGGCCTCTTTCTTTCCTACAAAGTGGGCAGGCTACAACACTGCAAGAAGGCGACACCTGAGCCCTAGCCTGTAAACCAAATTAAGGCAGCTTGTTCAGTTAAAAACCATGCAACAGCTCCCATGCTAGACTCGTTGTGYATGATCACAGACAGGATTTGATACAACACTTGAGTTAGAGCTTGCAATTAACTCTGCACTACAGATGCACTTCCAAATTCTTTCGCTCACTTCCWCCACTCTCTTAATCAGATTTACGTAGAGAGACAGTCAAAATTTTTTCCATATAAAGTGTTTTTATTTTAGTTTGAAAACAGCTTTTCATTAAAAATGATTTGGATTAATTTTCTGCTGCTTGAATGAAAAGCTGAAGAGAAAAATTTGTTTTCAGGGAACTGAGTTAAGAAACYCAATCCAATTCCAGACTAAGCTGAATGTCTAAAAGTAGCTTCACAACATACCAGCTGATTATTTTGGAACCAGTCTGGACAGCTTTCAGAGAATATGTGCTGAACCATCCTCAGCCATGGGAGTAGAGAAATAAGGGATCAGATGCTTTTAAGGAAAAATAAGGGAAAAATAAATACATTAGAGAACCTTATCTCAAAAATCTTYCCTTTGTAAAGTGATGGTTAATCAAAACTAAAATTCCCTGTGGATGGAAGGTTAGCTGGTATCAGACAAACTGAGATTTATCAAAACTGTTTTACTGATTATCACTTAATTTTTTTTTTTGTTTGTTTAGTTTTAGCTAAAATCAGGTGAGGAGACACACCTCAAAGGTCTTATTTTCCACTGCCAAGTCACATTTAATGGAGATACTGTACAGCCTTGAGAAACATATACCAAAAATAACAATAAGTATACAAATTTATCTGAAGGCAGCTCTTACATCTCTTCCACAGCATTTCTCTCTGTCATCATGAGGAATAAAACACCCTCCCAGTATTAAGCATCTACATTCACTGGCCAGTAGAGAAGACAACACACCATATGCATCCACTAAGACTGCAAAAAAATGAGCTAAGCTGCACAAGGTTCCAGACACCTTCTGCAGAAAAGTCTACAATGTGCCACCATAAGAACCAGATTATAGGTTTGATGAATGCCTTCTATGAAACAGAGATGCTTTTTTTTTTTTTTTTTTTTTTTTTTTTGAGTAGTGACTGGAAAGATTCTCATGGCAGATCTCCAAGAATCTTTTGAAGTTTCTTCACCATAATGAAGAAAGCAATTGGCTACTCTCTTTTCTTCTCTGTGGCAGTCATTCAGGCTCTGAAGCGGTGCTGAGCTATCCTTCCCAGGTAGTATCTCTGTAGTTTATCATAAAAATGCTGAAGAACATATTTTAGCCCAAATTGTACTAAACCAAAGTGGAAGATTGTCTCTTCCCTTTCTTTCTCTCCTTCCCCCACAGTTTCCCAGGGAAAAGGCCATAATCTCTGCTCCTCATCATACATACTTTGGTCTGCAAAAGCAGTACTGAGAGCTATAACATCCATAAAGCTGGCATATCAGAGGAGAGCCATAGTTTCCAATCTTCAGCTCATGCGCAGCATGTTGTCCACAAGAATTTCTGATGTTTGCTTGTGGATACAGTAAGTTAAGAAGTTAAAACTAAGGCCAATAGAGAGAGCAAACCTGTCCACACCATGCAACTTCCTCAGCTTTGTTCCTTCTGGGGCTGCTGTTCTAGAGTAATGCACAAATACACTCATCAAATCACAGCTTAAATATCAGCCTCTTTGCCAAGTGATTCTCCTGACTCCCTGCTTACAGCCATGAGAAAACATTTTATTTATTAATTATTATCTGTAATACAGGAAAACAAATGGCTATATTCCCAGTCAGTCAACTCTTCTATCTGCACATGTGTTCCAGGAATACAACCTTTACCAATAGCTTAGAGAAGCATTTTTTTTGTCCCTGGGATCCTTCATTAAAACATTAGTAGCACATTACTGCTTAGCAGGTGTGTAGACCATATAGCCAAATGTTATTTGTTAACCATGGTGCAACATTATATGGCCATAAATGTCTCTGCATTAATCATACATTTTGGTTTGTATCCAAAGTGTGATTTATACATCTGATTTCTAAGGCTGTGTGTTAAACTAACACGGAAGACTGAAGGAGATTGGTTCACTCAGGCAGCTGAATTGCTCTGAACCATGAAGTGGACGTTGCTGATAGGAGACAGGGCAGTCCAGGAAGAGCAAAAGGAATCAACCATTTCAGCAATGGGGCAGTGGAAACAGAAGTAGTCATCTTCCTGACAAATAACAAAATTCTTCCCCTACTAAGGGAAGAGGTACAAGGATACTTCACTACTGGGCCCTGAGGAGGAAGAAGAAGAAGAAGAA